>NC_071261.1:28251331-28456331 GCF_023375685.1 Ictalurus furcatus
TTGTGTAGACTTTTGTACACGTGTATCTCCCTCGTGGACACGCTAAAACGGGCTCAAATATGTAGCACCGGTATCAATTCAGCTCCGAGTGCAAAAGCCAGTGGATAGCTGGATTTTGCGTGCCACTAAAACGAATCTGTTGTCACTCAAGGCAAATTTATGGGGCTGCCTGCGTCTAATTTTAGCACTGGCACAGCCGAGGGCCCGGCGTACAGCTCACGGACGGCACACACACACACAGTTAAGAATAAATCATGGCACTGAAGAAAGGGGCCCACATTCTGTCCCATCATATTCAGCGCTGGCACATTTCAAAAGTGACATGTTCATTAAAAAAAGCAAAGAAAAAGAAAAGAAATGTGCTCCAAACGTAGAACTGAAACAATCAGTGTTATATAAATCATCTTCCACACACACACACACACACACAACTGCTGACGCGAAGTCTTTCCATTTACATTCGGCTCAAATTGAAGGCACGGGCTTCAAAGGAGCGGAGTTATGTTCCACTTTGTTACGGGTTTGGATAAAGACCTCATGCGTGTGTGTGTGTGTGGGTGTGTGAGTGTGTGTGTGTGCATGCATGAGACATCTGAGCAAAATATTCTGCCACTTTTATACAAGATTTCCAAAGCTACATAATTGAATTTCTGTACCCTTTGATGCATTGGTTTTCTCTTAAAAACAGTGTCGCTATACTCCCATGGTGCATTAGGCATATGGTCTATTAAGCGCGATGAATTTCTTGGGTCATTGAGAACACATTTTATGCACTATTTGTGCACCAGTCAGGTGTGTGCCGTGACCCTGTGTATTATGTGTAATAATATAATACAAGCCTGCAGTGTGAACGCTCCATTAATGCTGTTCTTTTCATGGTCAGACATCATAAGATGGTAATTTTCTGTCGTTGTAGCATAAATTAACAGATGCTTCACGGCTGTGAACTTGATATAGAAAATTGCGTTAAACGCTTTAAATAATAATAATCACCCAAAGTGCTCTTTTATCTGTTGTTAATGAGGCAAATAAATTGGCAATACTACCAGGGAACAGTTTCGGGTTCGCGAAACGTTTCGCGAACGTTACGGTTTTTCCGAGAAATAAATGATTATAATATAATATATATATTTTAAATACATATATATAAACATTTCTTCAACATTTCTGCAACGTTGTTAGCTGTAGCAAAATGAACACTATTATACTGTTATTTCCGTTCTGAAAAAAATATCGTGTTACGCTGTAGTAACATCATAAAGCAAATAATTGTTACCGAACGTCGCAGAAACGTTATTTGTGAAACCTTCTTAGAATGCATCTTGAAAACCTTACTGAATGTTCTGATAATATTGTCTGCTAGCTAGCATGAACAGAAAACAAGATATGCTAATGTGTAGCAGATAAAATGATTTATTCTGAACCTTTAATTTTTTTTTTTTACTCATTCAGTCATATTACACAACAAATTAAAAGGACTGTGTTTGTTGTGTGGTAACATCAGATCAGCGCTCCATTTTCTTGCACACCTCTACCACTTAGCATTCTTTGGATTAGCAAGGGAAGTTTGCTAGGTTTTTCTGCTCGATACTTAGCATCTGTTGCTGTCGTCTATTTCAAGGGTTCTCAGTCCTGGTGCTGGAGTAGTTTAGCGTTTAGCTTGTTGTAACACAGCCGATTCAGCTTTAACGTGCCTAATAAAACGCCTCATTTAGTCGTGTGAATGGGGGAGCGGGAATCAAGAACAGAGACTGTTCAGAGAGATAGCATTAGCTCGTAGCCTACATGCTATAAGGAAGGAATTAAACACGTAGGGTTGTGCTGACAGGAAAATAAGCAATGACAGCGGTGTGTAACGCTAAGTGGAGTTAATAATAGCTATAATAAGAAGTTTTTATCCGTTTGTAGTTACATCGAGGGTAATGTCGTAGAAACAAGTTAACTCCTTAGAGCACATACATTACAACAGCTCTCTCGAAGTTAAGACAGAATAAGCAGCTTGTCATGTTTGTGAGAAAATGAAGGCTTTGGGAAAGTGTAAAGTTTTACAGCTTTACCTCTGACTGATATAGAGTATAAAGCGCTGACACTGGAGACTCCTTCCAAAAATGTTAAATAACGTCTCCTTACAGAAAAGTGCACCGTGTCAACGATCACACATCTTTTTAAAATCCATCCATCTATGTTATGCGTCCACTATGTGCAGTACAGTAAGTTCCTGTATGTTGCAGTTACTATAGAAACAGGATTTGTCTTGCAGCCGGAACTACCTTCAAAACACCTTCTGACCAATCAGAATTGAGAATTCGTGGCAGCATGTAGCTTTAATTTATTAATTTATTTATTTATTTTTGTAAAAACATTAAATTAGCATCAGTTAGCAAGCTTTTTTTTATTATTTATATTTTTTGAGATGGTACAACATGTGAACTTTGGATAGCTTTGTTAATCTATCTGTTAATCTAATCTTTGTTAATCTAATCCGTTAATACATTCTTTCCGTAAGGTACAAGCCTTCAAACGTCCCGCTGACGAGAGATAGACGTTCTTGTATTTGGCCAACGAGATTAGTCTCAGCTGCATTCTCAGAAATCCTCGATCGCCGACTATAAATGGCCGAAGTGAGGTGGAACTCGACGCAGAATTCCAGCAATAGTACTTTTACGAGCTCGAACTCGGACGGCTCGCGTCTCTTCACGATAGCCTGAAATAGCGTCGAGACGTTATCGCTCTCTAAGTGTACTCAGCTCCTTATTCCTTCGCACTTACCTTCTCTGAGTCACTCCGGCTCTGAGCTCAGACCGTCGGATCTCTCGCGCGGCAAAAATAAATAAATGAATAAATAAATAAATAAATCCAACTGAGAAGAGTAGGCTGTCAGAAATTATACATGCTGCCAAATTTTTTGACATGCACATACCATTACGCTCAGTGTGTTAAGTGGTGCTAGGGTTCATTTTTCAGCGGCTGGAGTCATCATAAGTTTGAAGACGTTTAAGTTACAAGCCTTTTTTTTTTTTTTTTTCCATTTCAGTTCTGTTTTAACATCATGTTGATTATGTTTGGGGGATGAACGGACGTACGCCGTGTTCCTGTGCTGTATCTCGAGCACTCCTGGAGCAGAAATTCCTTTCAAAGACCGAGTAAAACAATAAGAGCCTGACGCTTTAGTATGTTTTCACGTCTTAAAGACAATAAGAACTGACCTGCCAGTTTATAGTCTACACAACATGTTCTGTTCTTTAAATCTCTTAACCAGATGTTTTTTTTTTTGTTTTTTGTTTTTTGTTGTTGTCGTCCAGTGCCGGAGAGAGAAAAGAACCATCGCGTATACAGGAGCTTCAATCAAATAAGCAAGTGGAACAATTACAATAACAGTAATTTCACACTTCTGATTTCAAACGCTATCTAATATATTACATTATACAGATTCTCCGGAGAAACCACTTTCCAGAGGTGCTCACACATGCAAATGTAATTACAGTGACAAATGCAAATCCCACACTATTATGAAAACCATCAAGAATGAGATTATTAAATAAGAAAATGAAATGTCCTAAGCTGGAAGATGAAATATGAACAATTATAACAATGGGGGAAAAATTACTTTTTCAAAGCCTGACTTTAAGGTAATTAACTTTATGCATGTTTAAACACTCACTGTCAAACGTGCAGCATATTAGAACGCCCGTGTATTAAAAATTATATTAAAGAATTGGAATGAGGACGAAAGGTATGGCGGTATTTCTGTATCGCCGCATAGTTCGAGTCAGTTTTCTATAGGTGTTTCTATAGCTTCCGGCATAACACCGCACTGTAAAGGAAGAAAGCTCGGATGAAATGAACATTTTATCAATATGTGCTAATATGTGTTAAGGTTTCAGTCAACGATTCGAATACTGAACTGTTTATTCTACTATTTATTCAGTGAGTCGGTCTGTGAGTCGTTTCATAATAACTCAAGAAGAAGCATATAGAGAGAGACACAGCGAGGTGGGTCATGAGTCGCACATGAAGACGAGATTGAATTATGGATTAACTTGAGACGGGTGAATAGAGGCGAAGACGTGCAGCTAGAGCAGCAGAGGAGACAGACTTGATGGTGTATGTCGTCTGTGCCGGGTATTTTAATAAGGGTTTCGGATATGCTTGTCAGCAAAAGCCTCGTCTGTGCAACAAGAGCTGGTAAACAGATTCCAACGTTCTACATTGTACAATAGCAGCTGTCCCCTAAAGCGTGCGTCCTTAATGTCCCTCTGCCACGGGGGAGAAAACGAAAACAGGAGGAGACGGCGTTTGGTTGGGTGACTGGGGCGATAATTCACGTTCTCATATTTAACAAGATCGCGGGATTTCGTCGACACGTCCGTTCGAAGCGATGACGTGGTCTGATAAGCTTCGCAGCACCGTGCGTCTCAGATGTTGCTTTATTATACAGCGTTGACGGTCTAGGTCTTCGTCCCGTCTGCGTGTCTGGTGAGGTCGCTGACGTCCGTAGTATCCGCTTGCATCCCGTTCCTGCAGCTAACCCGCCCGACCGAGCGTTCCCGCCCTTTCCTTCGTATGTACGCCGTGTGCCGACTAAACATCATGTTAGAGTCGGCGTGAAAATGGCTCGTGACAGGTACTTTAGGCCCACACCCAGGCCGTTCCGACAACGCCGGCCCATCCGAGGCAACGGTAAAACGTTTCGGATCAAAAGCGTTCATCCCTCAGCAGGCGCCAGACAGTCTAACAACTGGCTCAAATTGATTCTTAATCGTGTTTGTATGGACCCCGAGCCCTCGGCCAGCCGGAATCGCAGAACAGCCGACCGGCACTCATTCCCTCTCTGCTACTGGATACACGCTAACACAGTCTCGTCTGTTAGAAGGATGGCCGAAGGGTGTGTGTTTCCCGATCGGCGAGGCCGTATGACAGCATTCTTGAGGCAAATTTTATACGTCTCCTGTTCTCGTGTAATTGCATGTGCGTAATGTATGCACTTTGCACTCAGGAACTTTTCAGGTCAGTCAAACGCACCAGCGAGAATCCTGGTAAATAATACCGAGGAACTGTTATTAATAGTAATAATACTAAGGAACGGTTTATTTTTGAATACATTTTATTTTTTGTCCTCCATCTTTCTGTATCGTAGGTCTTTCTAGCGGAACTATTTCATCACCGTTCTCGAAATGATTACACACCAGCTCTGACAAAACAAGACCCTAATATAGAGAACATATCTCAAGGCGAAATGTTCAAATAATTTAAAAAAAGATATTACAACCGTGTAATTAGCATTTTCGGCGCAATCTCGACGACGCATTCGCTCGACGCGATGGTCTGAGTCTTCCTTAGTTGACTCACTTCATGTATACACACGTACATAGACCTAATTACACATCCGGAAGGCACGGTTATGTAAATGAGGCCTAAAATCAGGTTTCATGAGGGCCCTCATCAGTCTGTCACAGTTAGTGCGATATTGCTGCTGGTTTTAAGGGGGATGTCATTACTCATGACGGGCGGGGGGCTGTCAGTTTACCCAGGCAGTGTGGCTAAATGTCTTTAAGGGAGTCTGCTCTCTTCAGGCTGCCATTAATCACCCGTACCTGCTCCGTAGCGCTCTCCCGCAGCTTTGGAAAGCCTCCGTCTTGGAGGTTTATTTATTTTTTTTTACTCATTTGACTTTCTAACACGGTTTTGGCTGCAGCATAACGCGTACACAGAGTCATTTAGAAGGTTAGACGTATTAGCTAAAAATGGTTTGTTTGTTGTTGCTTTTTTTTCCCGCCTATACTTTCACTTCTCCAGGCACGCATATCTGAGTAGATCGATACAGATCATTTCAGCATTAAAAGATGAAAAGCTTCTTTTTCTTTCCAGGTGACATGACGGAAGGACCACGAGAGAAGGTTGCAACATATTGCGATATCTCATTTTTTAAAATAGATATATATATATATGAGGAAATACATTGGAAAATTGTTCTCGGGTCAACAGAATCAATTGCGCACATGGAAAAGAATGATATATAAATATTTTTTACGACTCGTGACTGTTCGAATGTCCATAGGTTGTTGTGTTTTTTGGGTTTTTTTTACGATCCACCAAATAAGGCTAGCCTGCACAAGGATCACACGCAACTGCCATTGGCATCCGTCGCGTCCAAAAAAGAGCCCATGTGCCACATCGCTGACTCCGGAGGGTGGGGTGTCTAACCTCTATCCTATTTGAGCTCGAAAACATTTCAACTGGCCGCACTTGCCAGTAAAGCAGGCTTGTTAACCGTGCAAACGGAGACGGCATGGGCTGCTTCTCCCCACAACGCTGGCTTCAACACCAGAGAGCCTGGGCCAGATTAGCTCTCATCTCTCGCCCTCGTCTGGTCTCAATTTCACAGATTCAATTCAGCGTCAGGCACGAGGGGTGCTTCTTATTACCGAGGCCATTTCCAAAAAGCCCCGCTGCAACGCAGCATGAGAGCGTGATGTGAGCTACGAGCACAGCCACAATAGAAGACAGGATACAACAAGAAAAGAGAGAAAAGAGCGTCATGTAATAATTAGATCATAACATTTGCGTTAACAGAATGTGTCTGCAAAGCCAATGATAGAAAATATGAGATTGCTGGTTAGGTTTTTCTGGTTTCCTTTATATCTTTTGAACTGCATTTTATTAGAATCTCTTGTTCTTTCTCTCTCTTTCTCTCTCTCTCTCTCTCTCTTGTATTTTTTATTCCTCACTGTTTTTCAGGCCACACTGTGGCAACCCCAGGAGACTGTCAAGATCTAACAGCCTTTATTTCTTACTCAGATCTGGCACTGGTTGCACTTAATGGCTTTACGAGAAGGGACAAAACAATAAATATATATATATATATATATATAACTATATATGTGCATGTGACTCAGCTCCAGAGAGACAGATTTATGATGTAATTGTAAGCGCATTTTGAAAGAGTCAGCAAAAAAGGGGATTATTAGCATAAAAATGTTTTTTACTAACCACACATGGGTGCCATAGAGAGGGGGGGAAGATGAGAATTGTTCCAAGGGCACCAAGTCGATAGGGGGCCCAAGCAGGAGCCCTCCTACTCCACCACCCACATCCTGCTTGAAGAAGAGTTATCCAGGGAGAGGGTGGAGGGTGGAGGGTGAAGATTCGGGGGTTGGGGGATAGGGGGTGCCTTAACCTGTCAGGGGGAGCCAATATTTCTATAAGAGACTAGAACGTAGACTTCCTACATCATTGTTCATTTAACAAAAAAAAAAAATCTTTTTGATTCATAAAATTTAAAAAAGTTTGTTGAAATATAAACAAATATTGACTCATTTTTATTAGTTGTGTCCATTTGTTGAGTCTAGAAATCAAATATTTATGGATCGAGTTATGTAAAAACAATCCCTGGCAGTACAATTCAGCGAGAACTGAGTCGAGCTGGAAGTATGAGTACTATTCTACAGACTATTCTCTGGTTAAAATGCGTGTTCTGAAAGGTTATTCTAAATAAATAAATAAATAAATAAATAAATACAGGTCAAAATGGGATCAACACATGACGAAAAACATTTTGCGTAATTAAAATGATAAACTGCAGCAGCTGGAACGTCCTGCTGATTTTTTTAGCCGTCATGTCGTCCTCCTTTACTGTTGCCCTCTTGCTATTTAAAAAAAAATGACTGATACACATGTGGGTCATTCAAGATTGTTCATTCATTTTAGCCCCGAAATGAAAAATAAGCAATATGAGAGGTTTTATATATATATATATATATATATATATATATATATATATATATATATATATATATATATACATTTTCAGGTCAGTACACAAATATTTTTGATTTCCTGACACTAGTTTTCCAGCACAAAAATAAATGTTACAGAAAATGTCAGTAAAGAAAGCAGTATATTAAATTTTTTTTTTAAGCAAAGGGTCATCATACCAAATATTGACTTTGTTTCATTTATTACTGTTTATTGCTCTTTACAGTATTTATTTTTTTTAAAAATAGAAACATTTAATTTCAGTATTTTGAAGGCATGGCTGTCCTACAGCATTATATATGTGTGTGTATATATATATATATACATACATATATATATATATATATATTATTTTTTTTCTGGGATCTGGTTCATTCAGATTTTCAGGTTTTTGCATGTGCCCGATTGAAATTTGAAACATTTTCATACAAACAAATTTCCAAATTTAAAATTCAGCCACGCACACACACACACACACACACACACACACACACACACACACACACACACACACTAAAACAGGTGGACGAAAACCACACAATGCAGCACTGCCTTTTTGACAGCAGGTTTTCTCATAAAAATGGGTGGTGGTCATCAGCAGATCCCCAGGGTGGTCTCCGCAGACATACACACACACACACACACACACACACACACACATTGGCACCCACCACTGATACTGAGCTGCTATTCTGGGCCTCGGCTTAAAAAAGAGAGCGAGCCACCAGCAAAAGTAAGCCGTAAAGTCCTGGTGGTCTCTCGGCTTCTCTTGACCCTCTTCCTCCCGTACAGGTACACACTTGTTGCTCTTTGCTGTTTCGTTCCTCTGCATTACGTTTTGTGTCACCCCATTTATCTGGATCACATTCTTCAACCTTAAGCATGTTGCATGAAGAGGTCAGTTGCAAGAACAAATGAGGCAGGCGGACAGCCCACATGCACATGCAAGCAATTTAAAACATGACTAGAGTCATTTATTTAGAATCAAAAGAGTAGGATTTAATAAATGTCTCGAGCAAAAAGAAATAAATAAAAGGACTCAGTTACATATACGTTTACACTTACGCATTTGGGGGAAGTGTTTATCCAGTGTGACTTGTTAGGGGTGTTACGGTGTAAAAAAATTTACAACATAATCTAAAAATATAATGGTTACACGGTATAATGGTATTAAGTGACCACAAAAACACACACAAAAGAATGTACATATCTATGTTTTATATATATATATATATAAATAACAAAATCCAAAAGGAAACGAAAAGATGAAAAGATCTTCTAATTGTTGTTCTTTCTTAAAAGGACATTTTTGAGACGGATTTTTTTTCCCTTAAACTCTCTTAAACTGTCAACATTCATCACAATGTCGTCCATCCATTTTCTGTACTGCTTATCATACACAGTGTCACGGGGAAGCCTGGAGCCTATCCCAGGGGACTCGGGGCACAAGGTGGGGGACACCCTGGACGGGGTTCCAACCCATTACAGGGCACAATCACACACTATGGACAATTTGGAAATGCTAGTCTGCCTATAACGCATTTCTTTGGACTGGGGGAGGAAAATAGAGTGCCCAGAGGAAACCCTTAAAGCATGGGGAGAACTCCTCGCATGCAGGCGAAGACAGGATTCAAAGCCCAACTCCAGAGGTACAAGGCAAACGTGCTAACCACTAAGCCATCTCACCCCCCCAACATTGTCAATACAAGCTGTGCTGCTTAGCAAAAACTAAATAGCAATTTCTGTGTTGAGAAACAAGTTTACTGTAGTAGGATTTGGGGAGTCACAGCTGGATGCAACAATGATGAGAGCCACTTGAGAAAAATTTGTTTGGGTTAAAAAAAAAGCAGTAGACGATAATAGTTAATACTAGATAAGTGGTAACCATCCAATCATAGACCATGAACATCAGTGAACCCGAACACTGTAGCAGCCCTAAACCCAGCTATAACCAGCAACTTTGTCTGTTTTAAGAAGGTTCTTGGAATGAGCTTAGAGTGGAAACTAAACAACACAAGAGGAGAAAAAGCAAACATCAAATGTCTTATGATATGGAACTGTGAGTAACAGTTAATATTTCCCACAGCTACTGTATGTGGACGTTTGGATGTGAAACCTTTAGCTTTGTCTTTCCTCTTTTTGGATCACTGGATATCTGACAAAAACCAGCGCTGTCTCCAAATTGTACATGCGACTCAGAAAATATAAAACCACATCAAGTGAAAACAAGCATATGGTTCTTAATTGTATTCATGCTGAGATCTGAAAAACCCTGGAAACATGAAAAACATCCAAACTTGTTTGTGGAACTGTCCACAGTGATTTAAGAAGTGTTACAGTAAACTGGTTCAAAGCCGCCTACAGCAGCATGCATGATGTGGCATGTAAAGCAAAGATAAAACAGTACAGATAAAGATTGCCAGCATTAGTAATGTCATGGTGGTGCGCTGATAAAGTGCCATCCTTCTGTAACCACAGGGTTTCTGCTCCAGTCCTGCACATTGCAGCAAATTTTGATGGAGGCGCCACAGAGCGATAGCCTCAAATGGCCTTCCCCTTTATTCTCTGCATGCTGATGGAGGACTCTTATTCACACTGTAGTGAAAAGACAACAGGACATGAAGGACCATGCTTTTAAACAAGGATCAGGGTTAGACTTTAGCCATGAGCCATTCCTTATTACTTCCCAACAGAATGTTTATCAAACGACTTTGTTTCTTTTGCTTTTTTTTTTATTTTTATTTCGAATTGATATTGGATAAAATCCATTTTTACAAATTGCTCTTGTAATTGGGATGTATGGATGTATTGATGGATGGATGGATGGATGGATGGATGGATTGAGGGATGGTTGCATCTTTAAATATTTGGATGAGTGTACAGGTAAATGGTTGGAGAGACGGTTCAGTGTTTGGATGGATGGATAGAGGGATGGATGGATGGGTAGGTAAATGGTCAGTTGGATGGATGGATGGTTAAATGGATTGAGAGATGGGTGGATCTTTAAATATTTGGATGAGTGTACAGGTAAATGGTTGGAGAGATGGTTCAGTGTTTGGATGGATGGATAGATAGATGGATTGGTGGGAGATAAGGTTAGCACTGGCCCTTTTTTTTACACCTTCATTCATAACTGAAATTGAACAGTGGATGGATGAATGAATGGTTAAATGCGTGGATGGATCAACTGATGGATGAATGAATGGGATGAATAGATGGATGGATTGATTGCCATGTTACAGCAGCTAAACCTTTTCATTTATGGCATTTGACAGATGCCATTTTCCAGAGCAACTTACATTTATCTCATTTATACAGCTGAGCAGTTGAGGGTTAAGGGCTTTGCTCAAGGGCCCAGCAGTGGCAGCTTAGTGGTGCTAGGATTTGAACTCACAACCTTCCGACCAGCAGTTCCTAATACTATTAACACTACACTGATGATTGAAGCTGCCACCCTCGAAGCTGCCACTGTTAAAATTGCTAACCTTGCATCTGCTGCCACTAAAGCTGCCACCCCTAACATTGCCATAAATATTGCAGGAACTCTCAAAACTGCCACTGTTGAAGCTGCTACCCTTGAAGCTGCCACTTCCGACTCCACCTTAAATGACTTCTCTTAGACGTTTATTACCCCTACGCAGTACATGAAGACTTAATGAAGACTTAATGAAATGTCCAGCTCATGTTCGTAATTATTATAATGCACGGTATGATAATGCAGTGAATATAATATGCTAAATGTCAACCGTAAGCGAGTCCATTTTATTTATTCAGCACATTTTGACATTCACCCACATTCAATACACACATTCAATACACATCAATTAAATAAAGACATTTTTGAAACAGAAAAACCGTACGATCACGGTGCACTGAGTAAATACACTCAGACATTCTTAAAACTTATTATAAAACTGAGATCTGGGTGTGTATCTAAAAATGCAAGTGGGACATCTAATATCAATTGCTGGACTGTTCTAAAACCTCTGCGCAGCACTCGCAAAAGCACAGACACCCTTAAGAGCCAGGGAAGAGAATTTGAGACCTTCAGACGTCTAGAGGAAGAGTCTAGACAGAGCAAATCAGAGATATATAACAAGACGATCCCATTAAGGACTTTATAAACAAATTAAAACGTAACCCCTTAAACTCCAAGCAGCCATCAGCGGTCCAGACGTTCTTCATCCTTGTAACTAGATCCTCTTTTCGACAAAACCAGGCTGAAAAACTGAAGACGGGAGTTGAAGGGGTTAAACTTAATCCTAAAATGGACTAGGAGGCAATTTTTTTTTCCGTCCCAAATTCCAAAGTAATGTATTGGGATGTAATGATGTGCTGCATATTTTTTTTTCATGCAGAATTTTGTTTTATATTCACAGTAGAACCTATGTGCATAATGCATAATCAGACCAAATGAGACATAATTCTATATTCATTATAGCATGCTTCTGTCTTTAGATAAATATTCCATAATGTGCAGGCGGAGTTCAAATTAAAACTCTTTCCTTTATTGTCGCGAGGCTTATTTTCAGAGGCAGCTGTACTGTGATAAGAAAACTGTCACGTTCCCAGATAATAACTCACTGTTGCGGGTGCTTTGATTGATACGAATGTTTATGAGCCGAGCGTAGATGTTGAGGATGAAATGTGCTCTTCATTAAACCATGTTGAATATTCATAATACAACCTAATAGCATAATACGTAATTAGGCACGTAATTAGATATTCACTCTGCCCTACTGAGGCAGGAAGGCAGTAACTGCTTATTGAGTGAAACAGAGAAAAATGACTTCTCAGTTTATGCGATATCCAACCAAACAAGTAGTAGCTAGATAATTACTTATAACGGCTGTTGGATGACTAATAGCCGGGTTATTTTTAATCCATTAAACAAAACAACATGACAAGAAGAATAAATACTTCATTTTCACAATATTTCCAGGTATTGGTCTGCACTTATATAGTGCTTTTTTATAAACCTAAGCGGTTCTATAAAGTGCTTTACACTTGTCTTATTCCCCCATTCATACACACACACACACACACACACACACACACACACACACACCCACCAATGGTAGCAGAGCTGCCATGCAAGGCGCTAGCTTGTCATCAGGAGCAACTTGGGGTTCAGTGTCTTGCCCAAGGACACTTCGGCATGTGGAGTCAGGTGGAGTCATGTGGAGTCATGTGGGCTAGGAATCAAACCACCAACCCTACCATTAGTGGACAACCCGCTCTACCACCTGAGCCACAGCCGCCACAGGTATTGCCTTATTCCTTTAGCAATATATGTTATTATATGTTTTTTTTTTCTTTCTTTAATATATAATAAGGCTATGTGATAACTATTAGGCATATTAGGTCAAATTTGTTCTATTCATACTTCATGAAAATGCATTTTTTCTATAATACATATGATATTAATGGGATTAATAATTCCTTTATTCATAATGTAGAGTATTAAAGACTTTACACCGTGCTGTTATTGGAAAATAATTAACAAGATGTTGGTGTGATGTGGCCTGAGGCACTGTTAACACCCTGAAGTTGGTTATTTTCTAATAACAGCATGTGACAGACTGTTTTATTGCTCTTACGCCGCAACAACTTGTCACGAAATTCATTCACAACTTAAAACCCACTATGACGCTTTTTTCAGATATTCCCTTTCATATAGTGTGTTATATACGTAGCTGTGTGTGAATGTAAAAAGTCTGCAAAGTTTAAAAAATCAAAACGCAGGACAAACTGAGTTATTGACTCCCAAAAGAAGGAATCGATTCTGAACAGCTGAAACGAGTCGTTAGTGATTCCAGACTTTACTTCCTGTACTAAAATACGTAGGTTTGTGACAAAAAAAAAACCCCGCCTCTGGTCTTCATCGGCTGCTCGCGAACAACGTGTACTTTGACCCGCCCATCAAACACTACAGTTGTAGTTGACCTGAAAGAGTTAGATTCCTGTTGTCGCCATGTCTAGAAGACGCTGTTTTCTGCGCTGCAAAAGCAAAACCACCCCCAAAGGACGAGGCTGTTCTGTAAAGCGTTAGAGGTTAGAATTAGTTTTTAAAACAATACCACCGCAGTTCAAGTCCGACCTTCATTTGTGTTCCCGTCATTTCACTGACGACTGCTTGTCAAATCTAGCAGGATTGGCGAAGTGATTATTCATTAAAGACAAGGTCGTACCCACTTTATTTGGACCATCTTGCACCTCTGGATCACAACCTGCAAGTATGATGAATTATTTGTGTATATGTTTTCTACCGAGTGTTCCAAATGTGTAGTTTTGTGTTGTATACGTGTACAGCCAGTGCACAGCTGTCAGTCTGTTAGCTGTTAGCTTCTGCTAACTGGCTAACTCATGTGATTGTCGAACTACATACAAACTTACCACTGAGAAACGTCCTGTTCTCATCGTGCTTGCGATGGTGGTTGCGATGGACGTTATCACTGAGCTGAAATTCAGATATGGTAATGGACGTTTCCTTTCCGGCACGTGCTGTAAGCGGTAAACCAATCACAACAGACTGGGACATCTGACCAATCAGAGCAGAGTAGGCTGTCTGAAAGGAGGAGTTTAGAGTGAAAGGATCTTTGAGCGAGTCGTTTGTGACACTGAGAAAAAGAGGTGATGCTGCAATGTAAATGATGAGAGAATGAAAGTATTTTTTGACCTTGGATGAATGTACCACTACTGTATGAGACCTCTAAAACAAAATTAGGCACTTTTTATATCGCATAATAGGGGTGCTTTATAGAATAACACCATATCCTTTTATAGTTACATTTAATGTTGTGAAACATCCAAATAAACTTAGCTCCCTAGACACTCAGACTCTCTTTTCTTTCTCTCAAAGGTGAAATAAGACGCTTATCATGTTACTATCTTGAAGACTTTCCCATGAACTTGGAATCAAAATAAACTTCTCCTCATTGAAAACGCCAATAATTACAGTACGATACAATAATTACAACAATCTTCAATCAATTTACGTGTAGAGTCCACCATACACGTCCCTTTGTTACTATAAAAACAACAACATATTAAAGCAAGTGCATTAATAGTAACCTGGGATTTGACCAATCAGAATCGAGAATTCGACCTAATGCTGTGGTATAAACGTTGATCTTATGCGAGGGTAAATTTCAATGTACAATAGGTGTTGAGCATCGGATGTTTACATCTCAAAGATGTTGTTATTACAGTATGTCGTGTTTTTGTTAGGTAAGATCTCAGATGGTCAGATATAGTTCAAATGAATGCGCTTTGTGTCTCTTTATTTTCAGTTGGAGATGGCTGGTGGACGATTACACAGTGTTTTGGATGCTGTGATCGGTGTGTACCTGTTCCTGGACACAGTGTACGTTTCAAGAAAGACATATTTACACGCAAAATATATCCCAAACGTTTACATGTACACTTTATCAACTGTAAAAGCAGTATCTGAGAAAACGAAGGCAACCGACAATGAAATATGCCCTTATATGTCCAGTGAGGTGCCAGACTGGATCTTATCTGCAATCAGCTCCATTGTCACTCACTTCTCAAGTGTGGACACGGCTGTTTTCAATCTGGATTTGTGATACCACAGCCATTGTGTTAACAGATAGGAAACAGACTCCAATACCATTCCCTCTCTTTCTATCTCTCTCGCTGTCTCTAAACCATGTCACGGAGGCATTTTCTTCTCGCGGACTGTTTTAAAACATTGCTGTTATGAATTATTTCTTTCTGTAAACTGCGCTGCAGAACGTTTTTTATTTTTTTCTGTCTTTTAGTTTCCCTAAACAGTGACCATTTGTGTAGCAGCCAAACGCAAAACGCCAAAACAAAGACAAGGAGAGAGGAGAGAGAAACAGCTGTGATGCCAAATCAGATTTTCGACATGCATGATCATGTGGTCGTTGCCGGCTTTATAAGCAGCAGGACACAAGCAGAGTTTGGACGTCTTGTGAAGTCGAGGTTTTCTAATGAAGGACAGACTGCAACATCTTTGTAAACACCCAAATCGGTTTCAGATCGTTTGCGGATGAGGGGTATGATGTTTCGGTGTTTCAAATATCTGTATCTGTATTTAAAACTAAATAAGTGGCCTAATCCAGAAGGTGTTTTTTTGTTCTTAAATATGAGTGCAACCTCAACTACATCCATCCATCCATCTTCTACACCACTTTATCCTTTTCAGGGTCACGGGGAATCCTGGAGCCTATCCCAGGGAGCATCGGGCACAAGGCAGGGTACACCCTGGACAGGGTGCCAATCCATCACAGGGCACAATCGCATACACATTCATACACGCCAATCAGCCTACCATGCATGTCTTTGGACTGGGGAAGGAAACCCCCACAGCACGGTAGGAATCGAACCCCCGGCCCTGGAGGTGTGAGGTGAACGTGCTAACCACTAAGCCACCGTGCACCCCGCAACTACATCACGCCAGTTAATAACTGGACTCAACTAAAGATGTGTGCGTGGTTTAATTTTAAATATCCCGCTCACAAAAAGTCAGTTCGGCAAAATTTCTCAAAATACTAGCAACTAGTAGCTTTATTTAAACCACCACAACAACCCTGACCAGGCAGTGACTAAAGATAAATGAATGAAAGCTGTAAATGCATTGCCACATTAATGGATTAATGAATGCTGTGCATTCTGAGATGCTTTTCTGCTCACCAGGATTGTAAAGAGGAAAGTGGTAGCTCATTGATTATGGTGCTGGACAACTGCTCAGAAGGTCATAAGTTCAAACCCCAGCACCACCAAGCTACCACTGTTGGGCTCTTGAGCAAGGCACTTAATCTTCAACTGCTCAGATATATGAATGAGATAAATGGAAGTCGCTCTGGATAAGGGCGTCTGCCAAATACCATAAAGTGTGGTTGTTGTTTTAAATTTTCACAGCCTTCCAGTGAAGTTCCAATCTGTGAACATTGCTTGCTCTTTAGTAGACATTGTACAATAGCTTCATCCTCAGCACTATACAGAATCTCACAGCCACTGGATATAGGATTTTTTTTTTTTTTTTTTTTGCTTTTTAGTTTGTGTGCAATAAAAACAAGGTTGCTGTTCTTCTGTCTGTCTCTACAATAGCTATGAATCTCCAAGTCTATAAATATGCAATATTGTAAAGTCATCATATTGCAATCCCAGTGCAGGTCACAGAGTTCTTAACACGCTGGACCTCCCTCAAAATAAACTTTCCCAGAAGGATATCAGATTTATTATTGTAACACAGATAAAAAATACTCTGCTCTGAAAATCAAAACCAGGCTTCTACCGCTTTCGAGCATGACACCGAGAAAAAGGAGGACAGGATATGAGGACGAGATTTGTATTGAATTCCTCCTAGCTGAACGGCTACGGCTTTTCCCCCATCTTTATTTTGACATTTGCCTTGAGTCTGAAGAGATGTTTTTTTCCCCCCCTCGAAAGCATTCCATCTTAAACCAGATCCTCTGTCCGCTTTCGCGCGATGGAGGGGAGGACAGCATTGGCCAGATTTGTGGCCTGTTGCGGTCCAAACGAACAGCACCGCGGGGAGCTGTGGAAAAGCTCACTCCGGTTTCAGCCCTCCGCAGCTCCGGAGCGAACCAGGGAGAGAGAATTTCCCCCTCCAATATTTTATATCTCTTCAGGTTAAATCCATTGTCATGGAGGAGGTGTAGTCCGCATAGCAGAAGAAGATCGTCTTTCCCAAATGTCAGAATGGAGAAAGAAAGAAAAAGTAGAAATAACATCATGAGGCAGATTTTTATTAGGGTGGAATTTATGTGGTTAAGTATGTCTTTTATTTTAGACAAAAAAAAAAAAGAAGTCTATAGCAATAGTTTTTGAGGGAGAGATATTCAGTTTTACCAATCTGAGAAAAACTCTACACATCATTTTGCATATCTTCTAATTACAATAGACACAATCTTCACTTGTATCTCAAAAAGTTTAAAATCTTTGAGGGGGCGGGGGGTTAGGGGGTTGGAATATATCAATCCACCTGAAATATTTATTATTTATTAAAAATCACAATTAAAAATCACCGATTCCTGCAACAGACATTATTCAATGCTTTAGTTAACAAGAACAAACCACGAACATCAGCATTAACCCTGCATGAATAATTACATGTACAGCATGTAATTAGGGATAGTTGGTAAATTGTTAGCATGTGGCAACAATGTGCAATGGTGGAAAGTATCACCTAGTCAAAAAAAAACCCCACAAAATATATGAGATTACATTTCCATCCATCCATCCATCTTTTATACCGCTTATCCTTTTCTTCAGGGTCACGGGGAACCTGGAGCCTATCCCAGGGAGCATGCGACACAAGGCGGGGTTACACCCTGGACGCGGTGACGATTACATTTCCAATTACTGCATTTTCCAGACTAGAAGTTACAGAGGTTTTTTGCCACCTAGTAAGCATGTAAAACTTATATCTTCTAGAAAGGAGTTACAGTTGTAAAAAGTGTGTGGATGGATTTGCGCACTCAAAATACATCGAAAAATAAGAGATCCAAACATGTTTTTGGGTGAAGTATATAGCATAATATAAGTGTAATTCTTTCTCTTGAATTCTTAATTCTTTCTCTTGAGACATAAAATTTAGAAAATGAGCTATAATTGCAAAATGCGGGGGGAAATGTCAAAATGGCGGTTTCAATTCGTGAACGCACATACCACAGTTCCATTATCACATGCTGTTGCCATATGGCAACAATTACATTTGACCATTCATCAGAGTACTCAAAATATATAAACTTATTTAAATGACAATAAATGAATGTTAACTGATCTCAGATAGTGTGTACATGTTTTCCTTTAAGTAGTTTTGCCTAAATATTGAAATCTTTATCAAATTGTGAGAGGACTCTGATAATGACCTTCACAATGCTATGCGACTGCAGAAAAGGAAGTGCAAACAGCACTTCCTGTCCATGTGAAATGGCGGTTTTTTCTGTTATGGCGAAGTTAAAGCCCCCTTTTTCCAGTTATGTAGGAAAATTGTAGTTTTATATAAGCGTCTGTCAAAAAAAAATTGGAGATAAATTAATTGTCGCCATATGGCAACACCATGCAGTAAAAAGTTAATACATTATCCATACACCAGTAACATTAACACAAGTTACTAACACTTATATATATATGTCATTGTTATACAATTAAAATAATAAAAACTATAAAAACAAGCCAAACAATTAACATATGCATAAATCACTTTTTATACGATCACTGAATAAAATGAAAGCCACAATGAACAACACTTCAGTATTAATATTAGTTAGGTACCCCCAGGGGTCTGTGAAGAATATACATTGTGTGCAATATGCAGGGTTTTTTTTTTTTTTTTTGTATTATTATTAAAATGGTGAAAATCACAACCCACTATTATGAAAGTGTTTATTATTGAGTTCCATTTGTTATTTTTATTTTATATTGCATTTAGATTTACAGCATTTGGCAGACTGTCTCATGCAGAAGTGTTTTATAGTCTCGATAGAAAACATCCACATGCAACAGAAAAGCATTTGGACGGAGATATTGGCAGGAGATCTGGAGTTCAACTTCTGATGATTCCACAACCATCCGTGGGCGGGAGACAAGGAGGCAAACTTGGCCATGCTTTCTGGAAGTGAGGTCTGGCAGACTCTGTCTCCCCTGTCAATCATAGAAACACTAACCAATCGTAGGCATCTATGAGCCCATGTATGAGGAAGAGGGCGGATAGTGCTTTCCTCTGAGTGTGTTACGTTGCCCTGTAACACAGCATGAGCTGCAGTTTGAATAGATGTGCGGGTCGGCTTCACGTGTCTCAGAGGAAGCACGTGTTAGCCTTCATCCTCCCGGGATGATAGTTATAATGTGATGGGGAGAGTTAGTTAGTTGGGTGGGAATTGAGGAACCAATTGGGGAGAATATAGGTAGTATACATGTATAACGTACATACGTGTAGTCTTTCACTGGTCACTTGAATTGAATGATTGTAAACAAAACCACACGTGGAAATTTCCGATTTGAAATTTCAGGAATAAAAAAAAAACAACTGTATAGCTGTAATAAATCACCAAAAATATTAATGTACACATTTAAAAAATAATAATAATAATAATAAAAATTTATAGTTATATTATGTTGATAAATCTATGCTCAGGACATCTGTGGAAATCATTTTACAGTTAAAGAGCCAAGTTATAAAGTTTGAGCACCCCTAAGTTAAGGAAACCTTAGCCCTCAGTGTTATATGCCTGTTTATATATATGTATATATATATATATATATATATATATATATATATATATATATATATATATATATATATATATATATATATATATATATAAATAATTTAAAAATCAAGAAAATATTCTGAATAAGTATGCACTGTTTTTTATTGTTGTTTTTTTTTATATTTCAGTAAAGAGATGTTGATGACGCATCCAACCATGTTGCTGAACGACCAGACGTAAACACATATTTACTTCGAACTGGTCCATCTAATTTCCAGCTTTAAAATCAAACAGAAAATAAATAAAGATATAAACCTACACAAATAAAATAATAAAATAAATAAGAAAAGATATACAGATATGACGATATAAAGAGTTCTGCTTTATGATCCATAAAAAGTAACACAAAAATCCTATCTTTTTTTTTTTTTTTTTCAGGTTCAACGGTGAGGCTTAAACTGTGAAGCCTTTTTCTATTTCTCTTTTACGATTTTAAAATACAGTTGAAATGATTGATACGTAAGACTTGACTGTCACGACCCAGGCGCCAGCACACACTTTTAAAGGCTACATCACAAAAAGGTGCACATGTACAGGACGTCATACGAAGCTATGTGTATTTTCTCCCTGCTGAAGCGTCCAAACCTAACCCAAACTGATGGTTGGTGATAATTTATTGAAATGGCAGGTGTTGTAATTGTGCGAGACAGGAGGACATGTCCTGTCACTTCCTCTTTTACTGCGAGCTGCCACAACTAAACCACACCCGACAGATGTTTAGATTTTATAAGAAATGTAATAAAGCTTTAACCTCGGGACAGATTTATGGCCTCTTCCTCCTTCGCTCCAGCTGAAATTCACAGAGAGCAGTGGACTTGTGCAGTAAAACCACATAAGTCAGGTCACAATCATCAGCTGTTCCCGAAGCGCCGTCTCCAGACTCCAAATCCGGCAGATGCTCAGGATGTCGTGAGCTTGAAGCGGACGGGGGGTGTGTTACAGATGGGTGGCGTGATTCTAATTTACACAATTGATCTGAGGCAATTTGCATGAAATTTATTCATACAAATTGATTGGGAGAAAGGTGATGACAATTAGAGCATTAGAGCATGAACGATGAGAACATCAACGTGAAAACCTCTCAGAAAATGTCACATTTTACACACTGTATAACCGGATCGTTCATTTAACTCAAAAAAATGTGAGGAAACTAATTATCTCAAAACTTTTTAAGCATAAATGACACATTTTTCACTGACCTGAAGCCTGCGCTGGTGGAGGAACTCAGTCTGGGCCAGAGAACTGCTCCAGTTTCAATTTCTTTAAGCCAAATACACTTAAATATAACCAAAAAAAATCATTTTAAATTACAAGGTTTGAGTTTAATTTGTGTTCAATTTAAGTGTATTCGGCTTAAAGAAATTGATTCGTCAACTTAAAAATTCTGAGGTAATTAGTTTCCTCGCATTTTTGGAGTTAAATGAACTTATCCGGTTTTACAGTGTGTGACAAAGTAACGTACATACAGTAAACCATGAGCTTTCAGTGCTGCACTGCATAGAAATAAAGCTAAAAAGACACTACAGAATTAGAAACGTTCAGTACAAACTGTACACCTGCATAATAAACCCAGATAATACAGTCACATTTACATTTATTCATTTAGCAGACGCTTTTATCCAAAGCGACTTACAAATGAGGAAATACAAGCAAAAATACAAGCATACAAATGAGAAAAAAGGGCAATAAAACTGCTTCTAATTTTCACTCTGGCTGTATAATGGAGGTCAGCGTTTGCCGATTTGATGACATAATACAGGATGTAGAGTTTGACATGCAGTTGAAGTGTGCAGGTGTGAAATCATCAAGTGTTTTAAAAACCAGTAAGAGAGCTCGAAAAATGTACTCTGAGTGACACAGGAAAACAAGAGTGGCCCATTTTCTCAACTGTATTTTGTAACAAGATCAATTTGATTTTATATATATATATATATTCTTTTATGGTACGTAGAATCCTGATTTGATAAATCACATCCTTGGACCTATTTTTGATACTGAATTTCAGTAACAGCTACATTTCAGTCTTAATGGAGAAAAAAAACCACCCTGAACGACTTTCATATCAGTATTTAGAATTATTAACGTGGTCTGCAACAACACCCAAGATTCATTAGATGATGAATTTCAGCAGCTGTGGCTCAGGTGGTAGACAAGAGCGGGTTGTCCACTAATCGTAGGGTTGGCGGTTCGATTCCTGGTCCAAATGACTCCACATGCTGAAGTGTCCTTGGGCAAGATGCTGAACCCCAAGTTACTCACATAGTTAGCAACTTGCATGGCAGCTCAGCTACCGTTGGTGTGTGTGAATGGGTCAATGAGAGCCAGTGTAAAGTGCTTCCGAACGGCTAAGGATAAAAAAGCACTATATAAGTGCAGACTATTTACCATTCTGAGTTGACTTATTTTTATTTTTTTTTTAAGTACATACTCTCTTCATCGACATGTTGCCTACATTACCCGTTTGACTACACACTGATAGTGGTGGAAGTCGGAATCCATCTCTACCTAAAGAGGAAGCAAGGCAGGGCCGCTTCAATCCTTTAGTCCGTCCAGCTCTTCCACTTCCTCATCTGTCCGCTCTGCTCAAACAGTTCAGCTTCCAAAACTCCAACTTTCATGCTGACACCATCTCGTAGATCACCGATTAGCCGAGCCAAGTCTCTGCCTTAACTCACTGCACCTGTCTGTGTTGTATTCTGGAGCTTTCTCTGCAGTGTTTGTACCAACATCTCCACTACTTCTATAATCCATTTCTCATTAATATGATGTCGAACATCGGGGTCAAATGGACTCAGACAAGAAGCTTGTTTGTTTTTAGGAGCTAACAACAAAAACGGACAATTATCCCTTACGTTTATGACTGTTAAAAAATATCTCTCCTATTAAAAACCATTGTTACTGCTAATGCAGTCACCCTGTGATGGCAGAGCCACACAGTAATATAGTATAATAGTATAGTGTAGTATAGAATAGTATAACGAATAGAGAGCACCAACAAATTAGCACTGAAGTCTCTAAACACATTGCATATAGTTCGATATTCCCTTTGACTCGTACATCCCTGTAATTATTATCTAATTCCCTGTCAATATTTCAGTTTTGCCCTGGATTAGTGATTCACTTCCAACTGCATCATTGGCAGAAACAAACGTGTATGTAGGCTTACACCCTTATACATCTTGCTAATAACAATGACGATGACAGGATGTTAGGACACTAACAGCTGGGAGCTGAATCATTCGTAGCCAAGTTCTGTGACCTTTAGGTCAGCGATATTCTCATTAACCTGCTACATGCTTCACTTCATTCGGATCAATAAACACAGTCGATGAATTGTTCCCAGTGTTGAGTAGAGTGCAGAGAGTATAGAAGTACAATCTGCTTTGCTCTTTTACTAATAAGCACACTTGCTGTACGTGTCGACGTGCCTTCATAAACGGCTGGTATTAAGGAGACCACAGAGAGCATCAGCAGGCGGCAGATGGTGTCTCCTCAGGCCATATTTTTTTAAGCCACCGTCTTCCGTTTAGCTTTTTAAGTCCTCTTAGGCTGCAGTCTGAGCTCAGACACGGAGAGCCCTGTCCTCTACCTTGCGCTGTCACCGAGCTGGGAGGTAAACCCGGGCTAACCTGCAGTTATTCACTTTGACCAAAACTTCTACAAGCAAGTCAAAGTGCTGGTGCTTGGTTCTGGGAGGAAAACGCTCTAAGCACAAGAGGAAAAATCTATTAACATTGCACTTTAAACACAAACTGATAGATGTTTTCCCTCTAGCGTCCACCTGAAGAGGATGAATCGTCTGTTCTGTCTTCTTTTGTTAATAATTAACTTCAGCAGGATTAAGCAAGTTGCCATCTTGGCATTTCTGTTTGGATTTCACAGCACCAACTGGCTATGAATCCCTAACCACTCTGGTACTTTATCTTATTTAGTTAACTGTTCGAATCGGTAAAGATTGAAGTTTTATTGAAGTGTACAATTAAGCCTCGGTCAGTGGAGAGAGACTGAACTTGGCTCCATGGTATTGGACAGCGAGGGCTGAAGAGCATTGATATATCAATGGGGCAACTCCAATAGTTACCACAAGGTCTAGGGCTTGGCATCGATATTTGCCGACTCGTTCGCTCAGAGCTTCCAGGGTGAAATCAGCTTTTCCCAAATTCGCAATTAGTTTCAAAGTGCAGCTGCTGGGTGAAACCCCCAGAGTTGCCCATTCTCTCCTGCATGTTCTCCAACTCAGCCTTTTAAAGCTAAATGGGAATATGCTAATCTGTCTGTCACGATGGCTGATTCTCTTTGAACTTGTTTGTCAGTGACAGAGGCTGGGCATGTGTGGAGGTTTCAGAGGTTCACTGCTGGCCCCCTCTTTAACCATCTGCTAGACCGCTGCTCTATTTGAATAATAAATAAGGATCCCTCTTTCAATTCAGACGGTCCATTCGGGGTCTGTTGAGTTTTCTTTTTCTTTTTTTTTCTCAGAGAATCTGCCACTTATTCAGAACAGTAGGTTGTTGGCACACACCACGATTCTCTAGCTTGCTCCACTGCCGTTTCACTTTTGTATAAAACTTAGCGGCAGCCTGTCACGATTTTAATGTGAGATTTACTTTTTTGGATCTTTTCTTCCGTCCTCAAAGCCCAATACACTTGAAGCTTTGAGTTCATGAGGAGGGCTTTATTTTGACAAAGCATGCATAAAACGAAAGGAATGGTTGTCCTGTTTCTTATCAGAGCGGGAGACCTTTGAATAGGATGTCATGCTGGGATAACCTTACAAGAATCAAAGCATCCGGTATCCCACAACCTGCGACTGTCTACTGAGTACAAACAAATGTACGCATTCCACAAAAGTACACTTTCACTCAGTAAACAATTATAAACATCGCACTGCTGTGATGCAAAACAAATGTTCAGGACTTGATACCAAACAGGGCAAGAAGACTAAAAAAGGACGACAGTAGTTTTTGAAAAGAAAAATTGGCTCCGTCTTGCACTCGTAATGGTTCTTCAGTTGTCACTCATGAAAGAGGGGTTCTCTTTCAAAGAGAGTTCTAAGACGAACCACATTAGGACGCAAAGAACACTTAAGCAGCAACAGACACTTGAATGAACCTCTTTTTTTTTTAAGTGAACATTAAATTGGTCAAAATGTGTTGTGGTTCTCAGCCCCAGAATGAGTTCCATCAACAGCTGGTCAGTGAAAAAAGGGTCATCATTTTCTGGAAAAGTTTCCCGTGCATAGTTATCTGAGAACTCTCAAAGAACTCTTGAAGAACCCTTTTTTTTCTAAGAGTGCACCGCCGAGTGCCCAGGTTCTTTATCACCATCGGCGCTTAGTTATCTAATCATTCAGCCATCAAACTGGTCAGAAACTGGGACGGTTCTCTGGATCAGCTCAAGTTCCATCACCAGCACAAGCTCCAGGAAAGTGGAAGAAATTTCATCGTTGATTTATTCTAAGAACCTGGTCTACTGGGTTATTCAGTTTGTTCCTCTATGGGAGTCCTTAAACGTTCTATGTAGAACCCTACAACAGCAGGTTCCCTTTCAAATAGGGTTCCAAAGAACTATTTAGGAAGCTAGGGAGGCTTAATTATCAAAGAAGTCTTGAAGAACTTTTCTTTAAGAGTGAACATTCCATTATCTGCATTCTCTAGCACCATCAATCATTGGTTATGTAATAATTTGTTTATTGTATTGATCCAAATATGGCGTGGTTCTCAGGCCCAGACTGAGTTCCAACAATAGCAAGATTCCATCAAGCACCCTTAATGGTTCTAGAGTTTGTCCCTTTGTGGGAACTTTAAAGGTTCCATGTAAAACCCTTAAACAGTAGATATCAAATATGGTTTCAATGAAAACTTGTTTGGAAAGCTAAGCTTATATATCCAATGAACCTCGGAAGAACTGTTTTTCAGTGTTCACCATCAATCATTGGTTATGTAATCATTCAGAGACCAGATTGGTTAAAGAGTGAGTTCTGTGGCCAAGACGTTTCTATCTAGGAACGCAACAGCATTTTTGCATTTGTCCCTCTGAGGGTATATGTCGAATCCTAAAATTGCGGGTTTCCCTTATTAGAGAAGGTTCAGTATAGAAGACCATTTAGAAAGCTAAGCTTAAGCGTACAAAGAACCTATGAAGAACCATTTTTCTCCAAGTGTGCATCACAGTGTCAGAGATTCTTGTCACCACCAACTCTTGGCTATGAAATCATTCAGCTGTCAAACTTACTAAAAACTGGAGCAGTTCTCTGGCCCAGACCGAGTTCCTCCACCAGCGCAGGCTTCGGGTCAGTGAAAAATGTGTCATTTATGTTGTAATCTGAGAACCTGGTCTACATGCTCATTAAAAAGGTCCATATAGAACCCTACAATAGAGGGTTCCCTATCTATGAGGGTTTGTAGAAATAGAAGACCCTTTCTGAAGCTACGAACCCTAAATTATCCCAAGAATCATTACAAAGTCATTGAAGGCCCAGCTTCAAGCTTAGGTCTAAGTGAAACATAAGCCGTTACTATGCAATGTGCACAACATTCAAATTATTGTCTTTACCCGTTCAGGCCACTCTGGAGGAGCCTGTGAAAGCAGTTTGCACATTTGTGCTCCAGACATAAAGACTGTCTCAGTTGGAAGGTAGCATGAGGACAGATGTCTTCTAAAATTCTTTATTGTGAACAAATTTGAAGGCAGCGCCTCAAAAAGCAAGGCAATCCTGCAATTCTGTTCAACGTATCCTATCATTCTGTTCGCCAAACAACTGTATTAAAGTTTGAACAATAAGTTCAACTGTCACTCTGAGTGAGTAAAGGAACACGTTTTAAATCGAATATCAGGATGATATTACAATCTTGCTAAAAAAAAAAAAAAGAAAGAAAGAAAGAAAAAAAAGAAGTTAATTCTAAAAATCTGTACATGCCTTGATGAAAGAATAAAAGATCATAGCATTACCAGGAGGGACGAAGCCATGGCTCTGATAGCCACTGAGTTACAACACACGCACACACCCTCATCCATATAAACATAGGCCATTGATTTCATGCCTTCCACAGCTGGAGATGAGTGACAGCAAATTGGCTTCTGCTTGTTCCTCAGGACCCCCACTCAGAGCCTCCATACTGCGTTCAAGCCCAGGATCCTCAAGCTATTTTCCCCGCATTCCCATTCTCTACACAAACTTGCCAAAAATGTAAAAATCCGGTGAGCTTATTTGCAAATCCCCGACCTTTTCAGAATGGGTCACCTGAGGGTCAGAACAAAGACAGTGAACTTTCCAACTCATTTTGTCTTCTTTATTGTAATGTTGGAACAATCACTAATGCTACTAATGTTATGGGAATTTGTAAGAATAACATTGCAATGGTTCAGTTGTTCTTGCAGGGGGAGGAGTGCATTGGCGTCGGCCCATTTCTAGGTTATTTACTGGCTCGTCGCTGTGCTTATGTCATTTTTTGGACATTGTGTGCTTTATGCACTGCTTTCCCCACCTGTGCCTTCCATCATCTTCACTTTTAGGGCCGCAGAGGGTGCGGTAATTAGTGCGTACATGCGTGTATGATAATTATACCTTTAAATAGCCTGATGTCGTTATTTATTTTGAATTCTCTAGAAGCATCTCGATGACAGGCAATAACATATGGCTTTATAAGAGTATTACGAGGGATCTATGTTTAGCTGTGCACTAATTGCTGTGTACTCTATTGTGTTATTACACTTAAATAAATAATTACACACACATGTCCGTCCCACGCAGCGGTTCTCACAAGGAGACCTTGAAACGGTGGTTAAGCCTATTTGGAACGAGAAGAGCGGATTATCTGTCAGTATTACACATCATTCATGTCGGGATGGAAACGATCTGATAACACACTCACCGTACTGGAGTTAGGTTTGTTCTGGATTGAACTTGAGACGACCCTGGTCCAGTTCATACGCGAAACTACCACAGAGCAATCCTCTAGATATTAAAGCAGACTCAAGCAGCCAGGGCTTTGCAAAGGATCAAAAAAGCAGGCCACAGATATTCGCCTTTGCTTTGCCCTGAAAATGAAATGGTCCTCTCTCACACTCTCTCTCTCTCTCTCCCTCTCTCGCTCTCTCTTCACCAATCCTGCCTTCTCTCTGGTGCTCAATCTTGCCCTCCCTCTGCACAGTAAAATCAATAGTGTGAAATCAGCTCCAGGAGAGCCAAATCTACTGCTAAAGAGCTCAACTTAGTCGTATTTAACTCCACAAGAGCTCATTTAGGACTTGTTATTTTACATGCTGTTGTTGCCCAGGACATCTTCCATCAACCAACTGTGCAAATCATTCCCCCAGAGCAGCTTGAGGTTAAGTGCTGCATTCAAGGTCAGAATGGCAAGCAGACGCCATCTGGGATCAAAACCTCCGACGTCAGATTCTCCGAATGAAGCGCAATCTTTTCTTATGCGCGTTGCGTGCCAGAAATACAGCGGCCCAGCCACCCATCACAACAGGCGAATGCAAAGTCTGAAAACAACAAGCAGCTGGCATTAATTAACCACTTATCAGAGTGTCTGTTAATGAAGCATTTCTCCATTTACACATGGGCCGAGTGGCACAAACAGCTTCCCTCGCACGGAGGCTAGCACGCACAAACACGGCGGAAAATTAACGCTGTTAAATCAAATCTGCTACAGAGCTCCATTTACTCATATCAGATTAGACGCAATTAAAACCGAACGTTGAAGGAGTTCGGTGACGGCCTCGCAATCAGGAATCGCTCCATCACAGAAATCGCTGTGTGGATGGGTTTCAGTGTTAAAACGTCACCCATTCGCCGCAAAACACAGACACGAGAGGGTGCCGACTGGAGGTAGATCAATGTTACGGGTTATGTCTGAGAGCTGTTTTTAGGAAAACATACGTCTCCAAAACACAATCACCAGACACGTTATTCCAGTGTATCATAATCAAGCGAACAATAAAAATCAAGATAATTGTTTATCACTACTCTCGATCCCTGACAGCTGACTGTAACAGAGACGCAGCTGATTAATCTCTCTAAATGCTCTACACAGTATTATCTAATCAAGTTAAAACATATGTTTGTGTCAGAGAGGATGGAATGAATATGATTACGGCGGTAGTGGTAAGACAGTGGACTATTGATCGCAGGGTCATGAGTTCAAATCCCTGCACTACCAAGCTGCCAGAGCTGGACCCTTGAGCAAGGCCTTTAACCCTGAACTGCTCAGTTGTATAAATGACATTAATATAAGTCGCTCTGGATAAGCGCGTCTGCCGAATAACGTAAACGATTAGAATTCTAAACGTTCGGTCGTTTTTTTGAATGTCATGCAACAAAATCCAGACTTTTAGAAAATTTAAAAAAGTTATACCACAGTGCTGTTGAATGCTGGTGTTCATTCATTTTAAGCAACAGCAGCGCTGACAGTACTTCCAGCTATACCACATGAATACACTCATTCTAATACATTATCGTTTCTATAGTAACAACCTACACACGGACTTGTCTGACCAAAGCCTAATAATACACGGATTAAAAACATGTCATTTAACAAACAAAAACATTTAGAATCATCGATAATGGTGAAATTGACTGCAATTCAATGTTTATTTAGCATTTCAAGAAGGAGTCTCTAGTTCCAGCGATTTGTAACGGTAAGTTCTCCCGACACTGGAAACTTCAGGACGGAGGAATTTATTTTATTTTTTTGTCTGCTTAACTTCACGAGGGGAAAAAAATAACAAGGCTGGTGAGGAAACGATTGTTTATTGCTGTTATGATGTAAATAATAACTGGAACGAACCTGTACATGGACATAACATTAAATGTAAGAGTAAATGGATAAAAAGTAATGTGCTGTTTTTTTAATAACGAAAAATGGTTCATATTGAGAAATCGGTGGCGTATCAGAGGACTGAAACACCTTCGGAAAGTAATAATATTTATGGTGGTAACAGTAAGTCTGCTCATCCTTCACCCCTCCCCCCCCACCCCCCGCCCATCCTTAAATCCAATGATTATTTTACTATAACAGCACACCTCGAGCGTTTTATTCATAACTTATTTCCTAAAGATTCCTTGTATGTTGTAGATCTTTCCCCTCTCGAGCGCACATGTGACTCATTGATGGCTCACGGACAGCATGTATTTATTTTTTTAATAGTGAATCATTTTTTCATCTAAATTTTTAAACCACCTGCAGCACATTATAATGGGTATTAGGGTTTCTGGCATACACTTATATAAAGATTTTGTTTTAAATTATGATTTTTTTTTTTGTGAGTGTTAAATATTAGTTAAGAAATGGATTCAGCATGATGAGAAATACACTGTGCATAATTTGCAGCAACAATTTCCTTTGATTTGTTTTATTTGAAGTCTTAGACCGATGGTATAAATATATATGGAGAGTTCAGTAACCTTTTAATAAAAGTTAGATTTAAAAATTCAAGATATTGCATGCGATTTTGAGTTAAAAAAAACAAACAAACAAACAAACAAAAAAAACAAGCATTTGAAAATCTGGGTATGGTTAATAATTTATCCACGAAAAGGATAATAAGCTTAACTCAACATACTGGCTGACGCCTACGGAGCTGCATCCTGTCTCTAGTACTCTAGAAAGACCACGTGGTGTCAAATTTCAGACAACCAGGTGGATCTGCCCTCTAACACGTTTTGATAGTATCTTTCACAGAAAGCCCTGGAGGCTCCCCATTTCTTTTTCTCGTCTACGCTATCATGGGTGTTGATGGCCAGGTCTGCCTGACAGCTGTTGCTTCAGTGCTCACCCCACACGTCCCACTGAGGCGAGTGTTAGGACACAATCCTATCTGTCCAAGACTGACCTGAAAATGCTACTGAAGAGACGAGCTTTTAGTTTATAGTGGACTGATTGAACGCTGGGCAGATGGTAATTGATGTATTGCCACTTTACTTGGCACCACATCTTCAATCGCTTTTGTTGTAAGTGCCTAACGACACAGTTTTATGGGTAAAGTGAGCACATTGTTTTGTAAGCTGAGGATAAGACTATAAGCTCTAATTTTGCTGATGTTTGTAGTGAATTGTCATGTCCTTTCATCTTTCCACTCCACGCAAGGTTGAAAATGCAGTGTTTTCCTTTTTTTCTTTCTTTCTATATACGTTTGATTGTACTGTCGATCTCTGTTTGGCCACATATCACGCTTATCTGTTCACTTAGGTGTTCATTACGGCTCCGGCTCAGTCTTCCAAGCTGTCAAATGTGTCAAATGATCAGACAGGCAAGCTTCTGTTTTTTCTTCTAGAAACATCTGCTTTGTGTGGATGTAAAGCAGCAAGTAAAGGAAATACATAGGCTACCTGTTTGTGTCCACAGTGTGGCTGATGGATACAACAAACTCTGGGTCTCAAGTTTCATTATTTAAGACTCTGAAAGAGGACAAGTGTTTGGACCCCTAATAATCGAATTTTAATTATAAGCACCTTATAGGGGAAAAAGACACTGTACAATTAGAAAAAACATACAGATACACCCCCCTCCCCCACCACACACACACACACACACACACACACACACCAATACAATACTAGAAGTAAAAGAAAAAAATTTATAAAAAATGAATAACAGAAACAGCAGCAATAATAATAATAATAATAATAATAATAATAATAATAGGTTTTCAACACTTATAGCATTTTATTAATAAGCAAATTTTAGGGCATTCAAGGACACTGTACAGAAACAAAATATAAAAAAAAATAATGTAATACTAGGAATAAAACAGCAGTGAAACTAAATTAAGATAAGATAAAAACTTTATTGATCCTACACTGGGGAAATTCCCTCATTACACCAGCTCAATTACACAAAAAACAGATAAGAAAGAATACACATTAAATAGGAAGAGAATTGAGTATATATATATATATATATATATATATATATATATATATATATATATATATATATATATATATATATATATATATATATTAGGAATAGAAGAATAAGAATAATAGTAGTAAAAAAATAATAATAATGCCAATATGTACACTATGAACACCTCAATGTGTGTACAGATGAATACAAATATGAATATATACAGATGAGTAACACCTCGTTTATATACAGATAAGTGACGAATGGATTATTGCACAGTTCACATTAGAGCTTGAGCAACAAATAGTAATAAGTGAATAAATGCTCATATTGCAGAATTATTGTTTACATGTCGGTTGATGATGCAAAAACAACTAGCAGTGCTACATTATGTTGGGTTTTTTTTGTATTAAAGAGTCTGACTGCTGTAGGGATGAAGGACCTGTGGTAGCGCTCCTCTTTACACTGAGAGTGCATCAGTCTGCTGCTGAAGGAAAATGAATAATAATAATAATAATAATAATAATAATAATAATAATAATTAGTTTTTGAAAACTTTTGTTTTTTATAATTGCAAAAAACAGCATAAAAAGTACACAGAATTATTATTTCATACATTTAAACTAAAGCATTATATTTATCTATCTATCTATCTATCTATCTATCTATCTATCTATATATATATATATATATATATATATACATATGTATATATCATTCACTATATATATCTCACATCTTTGTTAAAGGCTACACAAATTTTACTAGCCAAAAAGATTGAGTCATTAGCAGCAGGATGTTTCCGACTCTGAGCTTTTGCGTGAACACATGTTTACTCGCTGTGCCGCTGCTTTGCATTTTATCAACACGGTTTCTCCCTTTGTGCGAGTTGGTGCCAAGCTCATGGGCCTATGCATACAAATGAAAAGCGTTCGAGAAAAGGCCAGCGTGGATTTGTTTGACAGACAGTCGGGACTTGCAGCCCTGCTGGACGAGATCCCGTGGTGTTGGGGCCAGTGAGAGGATGAGAGAGTGAGAGAGAGAGGAGAAAAGAAAAAGAGAAAGAGAGTGGGAGAGGGAGCTTGAGCCCCCGGCAGGCTGCCCTGACTTTGTTTACAACAAAAAGCCATTGTTTGATGTGGCCGCGTGGCCCCCGGCCGCCCACTCTCTCCCACAGGATGTGCTGTGGCTGGGATGCGACTTGATTAACTAGCGCACACCGAGCCTCCCCACGCCAGCCATTCTTCCTCACGGCACTCGCTAGTCCTCCTCATCGTGCAGCTCATCAAAACCCCCTGACGGCTAAAACAAAGGCTCTATTGTTAGCAGGCCAAAAAAGCCAAAAGACTCATAGTCTCGCATAATGCAACTAACACAACTATGGGGCAAAGTCCATTTTTAGCATGTCCTTATTGAGTCGAAGACTCCAGACCTATCTGTCGTGGTTTTGGTGTTGGTACTGAATGGGAGAGGATAGAAGAAAGAAAGAAAGAAAGGAAGAAAAAGCCAGAGGACATCCTAAGAGATCCTGAGTTGGAATAAAATATGCCTCTAATTACCTTAACCATTTCTTCAGATCCAGCTGTCTTACTAAATCATCGAATGAGCAATTAAATGCAATGAATTTGTCACTGCTATAGCGTTCACTCTGAAAGGTGCTGAATGCAATTAACTCCCTTCTCTTTTTCTTTCTGTTTTTCTTTGCTTCCCCCCTACCCTTCCCCTGGAGCACGTGATTGTCTAAAGTTTCAAAAAGGCAGGCTCTTTTCTTTTGGGAATTTTTTTTTCTTTTCTTTTTTTTCTGCTCATCACAGGAAATGTGTCTTTCATTTTTTATTCAATGGAACGCCTGCACTCCCCATCTGTCCCCAGAGTTTCAGTGCCAAATCATTAGCAAAATGTGGGGAAACACCACACACACACACACACACACACACACACACACACACACGTGCACGTAGTATGGCCACAGCATCTGGGTTCAATCAATCCAGCGACTGCAATTTATTCACACGTATTTGTGATATTGGATATATGTATATACTGTAGAGGTCAGAATCTGCGTTTCTGAACCACATTATGATCCTAAAACAAGGGATTACAGGGATTATGTAATAGGTAACGCACAATGAAACACCCCCATGTTAGAAAATAATGAAGAGGCATAGTAGAGCAGCTTCATCCTTCATTTTCTTATGTACATTATATCACTTATATTATGGCCAATTAAAAAAAAAAAAACTATAATACCTAATATAAAACTTTACAAAGGCTTTGTATAGGTGTTGCTTAGTCAAAACAGAATGAAATGAACATCCCAAAATCACTGGAGATAAATTTCTAGTTCCTCCTACCCATATGCTAGCATTATTGTTTTGATTTACGCCTTCCCTGCATGCTAATATTAATGCTGTATGATTATATTGCAATGCTCACATGCTAATTATACTGTTAGACAATTATCTTGCTATCCTCACATGTTAACATGGCTGTTATATGACTTTATTGCTCTCTTCACGTGCTAATATTACTGCTATATGACTTTACCGCTATGCTGATAAGCTAACATTACTGTTATATGATGCTTTTGGTATCCTGACCCGCTAACATTAGTGCTATATGATTATTTTTGCTCTCCTCGCCTACTCATATTACTGCTACATGACGTTATTAATAACCTGACATATATAAGTGTTAAATTATGTTTTTGCTATCCTGACATGCTAGCATTACTGCTATATGATGTTTTTGCTATCCTCACATGCTAATATTGCTGCTATATGGTGTTTTAGCGTTCCTGACATGCTAATATTGCTGCTATTATGATGTTTTAGCTCTCCTGACATGCTAATACTGCTGCTATTGTGACGTTTTAGCTCTCCTGACATGCTAACATTGCTGCTATTATGATGTTTTAGCTCTCCTGACATGCTAATATTACTGCTATATGATCATTTTGCTCTCCGGACACATGCTAGTATTACTGCTATATGATCATTTTGCTCTCCGGACACATGCTAGTATTACTGCTATATGATAATTTTGCTCTCCTCACATGCTAATATTGCTACTATATGATTATTTTGCTATTCTAACATGCTAACGTTGCTGTTTTATGATGTTATGCCATCCTCACATGCTAATATTACTATTATATGACTTCATTACTATTTTGACATGCTAGCATTACAGTTAAATGATGTTTTTGATACCCTCACAAGCTAGTATTACTGTTATGGGATTATTCGTGCTCTCTTGACGTGCTAACATTCCTGTTAAATGATTTTATCGCGATCCCCACATTGGCCTACGAAAACATTTACACCCAACTTTACTACAATACTGATAAAGGGGGCTCATTAACATTATATTATTTGGATTGACACACCGTAACATTACCAGTATATGAGTTTTGTTTCTCTACATCTATTATAATGTATGTAAAATTCCATGTAATTTATTTTCCTTACCCAATAGTGAAAGTAAAAGTGTGGGCTTAAATGGCACAGTATTTTTTTTTTTTTTTTTTTTATCGTTGTCAATGTTACCTTACAACATAGTATATTATCAGGAGCATTGATGTAGAACTGCAATTAAGATTTTGACTTAAGGCAGTAAAAGCACTGGAGTTGAACTTGAATGCCTGTTAATTAAATACAACCACAACGATTAATTTTAACCTCGACTTAAATCATCTTTATATGCCATAGGTAATGGTCTAAGCATTGATTAATGATTAAAAAAACATGATTAGAAAACCTTGTTTGTATACCGTTGATAGCTCAGGTCATGCTGCAGCCCACCACCCAGACGCTGATTATTATCCTTTAACAGCCAAGTGTTTTAGTTTTTATTTAGCTGAATAAGGTGCTTCAATGAAGATGCTGCATTACAAACAGTACCATGTTTCAATGTCGAGGGTGATCAGATTTTCTCAAAGTGGTCAAGGACACAACAGACAAACTAAAAAAAAAAAGCGCAATCTAATTAACATAACCTTAATGAGATCATTTACAAACTTCTCACATGGTCTGCACCGGTGATTACACCAGGTGTACATTGTGTAGGTTACAAACATCTTCAGTACCACACTATGTTATTTACACCCTGATCTTCAGAGGTCTATGTGATCAGTAGGTGAGGAACAGCATGGTTCCAACATGACAGAACAACAACAACAGACCTTCTCTCTTTCCCTTTGCCATTTCACATACACGTACGTACGAGCTCTCTTAAATGCCTAATGCATAAGGTGAGACTATTTGGACTTGTATAATGCATCGGCCTCTGTTATTAATTTTTGAGCGGGTTCCTTTTTTTTTCCGGCTCTGAGTCTGGCTTGTTTCCACACTGACATTTTGTTTTGGCTTGAAAAATCACCTCTACGAAATGCAAGATGGAAATGAATGTTTACAACGCAAGACGGCTAAGAGCTTATGAGAACTAAAATTGCACAGCTCTTAAATTTATGTTCAGCGTAAGGGAAACTACAGCTGTGCCTTGGAGAAATGCTACGACAGAGAGATTATGGGATGGATTGCTGTTGGGGTTTGATTTGATTTTTATTATTTTAATAGCAAGCACTGAGGGGTAGAAACATTTTTGTTTAAAGAATGGTTCAGTTGGTATCGCTTTTGATACCCAACATGTTAAAGATGGAACCGAATGTGAATATGTTATTTGGAATGAACAGTTTTAAACAGATGCAAGTTTTTTTGTTTTTTTTTTAAGCTTGCCCACACAGGACATCTGGTTGAGACTAGAGGTGAAAATTGGGACTGGGATACTGAAGGACGCGACAAAAATGTGGACGAGCATCAGATGTGAAGCTCATGAGACAAAGAAATACCATGTTTATGAACGTAAGAGTGAGTAGCTACATGATGCATTTACAGCATTCATTCATTCATCCTTAGTAACCGCCTGGTCAATTTCATGGTAGTTATCTTTTTTCATTTAGTCCTGCCCTTCAGAATCTAAATAAGATACAAATAAAGGTACAAATATTTGGATATACAGACACAGAGAATGGCACGGCACACTTTTTTGCATTATATGTGAGTGGGGATCTCTACATGAACATCCTTCGGAACGTCCTTCAAGCGTGCTCATTTCCTGGACACAATTCTCATTTCTTTATGAAAGTCTGAAATCACTGCTGCTCCACCGCTGGAATCTGGGAGTTCAGGGTTGAGCAGCCAACAAGACCGAACGGTTTCAGATAACCCAAAACCATTATAGCGCACAGAGAAACACAGGCGCAGGTAGCAGCACCTGCACACACAGACACCCCACCACCCCCACCACCCCAAGTCAGAATGTAGCTTCAGACAGAAGCCGGCTTGTTAGTGGTAGCCATGTCGTGAGGGGCGCAGTCACAAAGATGTAACTTTAGCTGGTGTGTGTCGGACTAATCCGTGCCTTGCAGCAGGGTTGGGGCATGAAGAGGGGGGTGAACATGTGCTAGGGAGCCCAAATTAACTCCCCCTGACCCTGACCTCTACACACACACACACACACACACACACACACACACGCGCACAAACATGCACAAATCAGCTACTCAGTACCATCAGCATCTCGCAATATCGCCCCTTACAGGACATTCCAGGAAGAGTCGTGTCAAAAATGATTACCATCACTAGCGCGGCTTTCAGAATCTCACCGTTTCTCCTTACAGCCTCACATTTTCAAGGAGGAAGATATTTAAATGACATTTGATGGCATATAACATTGAATCTTTAGTGCTGAATTCAATAACAATTAATTAATTTATTATTACAATTTCGACTTCTGCTATTATTATCATTATTATTATTGTTGTTGTTGTTGTAGTATTTTGTACTGTGTTCTTGTACTATTATTAGATATTGCCTTGCAGTGTCCTAGTGTGCATAGAGGTGTGTATAAATAAAATTCTATTATATAAGGGGTCCAAGCACTAAGGGTTTGAAAACCTATTGTTATTAATATTAGCGTTTTATTATTTATTTTCTTTAAATTGTGTTTAGTAGGCTTAGTAGTTAGCACGTTTGCCTCACACCTCCAGGATTAGGGGTTTGATTCCTGCCGCCACCCTGCGTGTGCATTTCTCCCCATACTCCGGGGGTTTCCTCTGGGTACTCCGGTTTTCTCCCCAGTCCAAAAACGTGCGTTGTAGGCTGATTGGCATTTCCAAATTGTCTGTAGTGTGTGAATGTGTGAGCGATTGTGCCCTGCGATGGTTTAGCACCGCAGGCAGGGTGTCCCCTGCCTCATGCCCTGGGTCCCCTGGGATAGGCTCCAGGCTCCCCGTGATGCTGTGTAGGAGAAGCGGTACAGAAAATGGATGGATGGAAATTGTGTTTAATAGTATAATTGTATGCTTTTTATGTGGTTTGTATTTGTATAGTGTCAGTCACTGCCCTAAAGGGGGTTTATAAATAAAATTAATTTATTAGGGACCCAGGCACATTATTATTACTATTATTATTAGTAGTAGTAGTGGTAGTTTAGTAGTAGTAGTAGTAGTAGTATAGTAGTAGTAGTTTAGTAGTTCTAGTAGTAGTAGTAGTAGTAGTAGTTTAGTAGTAGTAGTAGTAGTAGTAGTAGTAGTTTAGTAGTTCTAGTAGTAGTAGTAGTAGTTTAGTAGTAGTAGTAGTAGTTCACAGCAAAATCACCAGTGTTGATTTAACACCCACAGTGTTTATATAAGTTCACTGAACTCAAATAAACACTGGGATTTTACTGTGTAGTTTTGTAGTAATATTAGTAGTAGTAGTTTAGTAGTAGGAATATTATTATTATTAGTAGTAGTAGTACTAGTATCACTAGTAGTAGTAGTTTAGCAGTAGTTGTAGGAATATTAGTAGTAGTAGTTTAGAAGTAATAGTAGTAGTAGTAGAAGTAGTATTAAGTAGTAGTAGTAGTAGTAGTAGTAGTAGTAGTAGTTTAGAAGTCGTAGTAGTAATAGTAGTAGTACTAGTAGTAGTGGTAGTAGAAGTAATAATAATAGTAGTTGTAGTTTGCTAGAAGTAGTAGTAGTAGTAGTTTAGTAGTAGTAGTAGTAATATTAGTAGTAGTACTAGTAGTAGTAGTAGTAGTAGTGGTAGTAGTAGTTTAGAAGTCATAATAGTAATAGTAGTAGTACTAGTAGTAGTAGTAGAAGTAATAATAATAGTAGTAGTCGTTTGCTAGTAGTAGTAGTAGTAGTAGTAGTTTAGTAGTAGTAGTAGGAATATTAGTAGTAGTACTAGTAGTAGTAATAATAGTAGTAGTAGTAGTAGTAATAATAGTAGTAGTAGTAGTAGTAATAATAGTAGTAGTAGTAGTAGTAGTAGTAGTAGTTTAGTAGTAGTAGTAGGAATATTAGTAGTAGTACTAGTAGTAGTAGTAGTAATAGTAGTAGTAGTTTGCTAGTAGTAGTAGTAGTAGTAGTAGTAGTTTGCTAGTAGTAGTAGTAGTAGTAGTTTAGTGGTAGTAGTAGTAGTAGTAGTAGTAGTAGTAGTAGTTTGCTAGTAGTAGTAGTAGTAGTAGTTTAGTGGTAGTAGTAGTAGTAGTTCACTAGTAGTAGTAGTAGTAATATATGAGTATGAGCTTTTGAGATATTCATAATAATTAAAACAAGTGAGAATGAATGGTTGGATTTTAATTAACCGTGTTAACTTTTCATACAAATTGAATGGTTGAAATTTGCAAGTTTGAGAGCATGATTAAAGTTTACTGCTAGATCATAGTTTCTTTCTCTGACTTATCTGGGAGATTAAAAAAAAAAAAAAGTAAAAGCCCTGACAGTTTTCCAGCAAAATAGATTTTTGTTGTTGTTGTTGTTGCTTTCTATTGAAGTCAGAGGCGTCTTTGCCAGTTCTAAGCATCTGAAAAGTAGCTGATCATGGCTGGAATGCTGGCATCTGAATAACGCAGCGGCTCATGTTGTTGCTGAAGGAACAGAGAGACTGACACCGATCTCTTCTGGTAGAAAACAAGCTCCTTCTGTTTCCTTTTTGGTCCTTTTTTTTTTGCAAATTACACACTGGTAAAAGAGAAGCTGCTTTTAAAAAGCTATATTGTGTCTGAGGATGCTTGAGAATGCCATGAATCTCATACTGACCCTGAAAACCATATTCTTTGGTGATTGAAAGCCAGTGATGTTATGATGCTCAAGAAAAAAAAAATAAGAAGTGCTTTTGAATGCATGTCAAGCTTTTACAAATACCAAAATATATGCTTTTCAATGCAATAGGAATTCTAGTGTATAGTAAGAAGAGTTGCCTCCGTGGTACTTTTTCACTCTGAAATCATAATGCCAAACAAATGTTTTTGAAATATCGGCTTTCAGAGCGTCTATGCCGGCTGGACGCACTTAAGAAAAGCAGGGTTGACATGTTGGATTAAAAAGTCTCATTCCGCTTTCCTGAATCTCAGCGTCTGCATTTTTAATTAATGCTTCCTTTCACAGTTCCTTTTGGTATACGACTGACGTTGAATATTATAATAATTTTTACATCAACAATCGTTAATGCACTTAATCAATGCTGCTCCCTCCTGTGGATCTTTTGTGTGCAGTGCAGTTCAGGAAATGAACAGGAGTTTTGAAGTAGTTTGGGGAGTTTTGAAGTTTGGCAGAAGTTTTGTCTTTCGTCGCTGATGTAAAGCCGCGGCGGGACTCAGTGATGTGAGAAAAAGCGCGAGCTGCAACTTCGAACCATCATTTAGGAGAAGGAGGGTCAGAGGTTGATTGATTTGACAACTGTCTGGTTCATCCCCGTGTCTCTCTTGCATGCCAATGCGTTTCCAGCGCACACTGTTATCGGAAAGTCTGCATTTGATTGACGCCGCTGCTTCAGTCAATCCATCTCACGCTTCCTGGTACGATGAAGTTAGCCGACGGAACAGGCTACGCCGCAGGGGGTCACCGTGCACTTGTAATGGAACAAGAAGTTGAGAAAAACATCTAGCAGGGGGCACATCATTCTGACTCCGTGCAGTCTCTCCACAGCGCTAGCAGACCTGAAAAACATAATCACAACAGCAGCTCAGATCTGACTGTAAATCTCTTAAAACAAACCGCCTTCCAGATAGGGTTTAGCCAAACACCCTTAAAGGCTGATGTAATTACTTTTCTATCTGCAGGCGACAAAAGGTGTACGATTGTACATTTGAACAAATCAGTTAGGTTTTCCGTGCAGGGATAAGAAACGCTCCTCCAGAACGCATCTGTCAGAATGCCAGCACGACAGCCGGGGGAGCCATTAGGGCGTAAATTAGGTTTTAGCCCAGGCCATAAATCCACAAGGGGAAGTGCTGAGGTGATCTAATGCCACAGATGATCGAGGATGTAAAAATCAGTGAAACAAAGACGACACGACACGGGCTCTTTTCCCCCCATCGGGATATTCCAGCGCTTAATGGATGCTCGACTGCAGCTTTTTGGCGCCCATCAAAGCCGTCACTCGTGATTAACGCCCCGGTGCGCCCTCCCACCTGTGCACGGAAATGCTCTGCTGGTTTGTAGCGGGTCACGCGGCACTGCTCGGGAATCAGCGCTGGCATTTTGATGCTGGTCAATCATCCGGAACGGGTGTGTTGGTATTTGGTAATCAGGTAGCCATCAAGCCAGTGACAGACACACAAACAACTCAGCAGCACCACATTATTTCTCACTCAGACTAAAACGTCTTATTGGTCAACGTTAAAGTGGGAGATTTTGCCTTCTTTATTTCTGTACTCTAACATTACAACCTCATAAGCTGTTAAACATTATTAGCTGCTTTGTGTGAGCACCAGGACCAGGCGGTGTGACGACAAATCAATATCATGATAAATTATAAATAGTCACAATAAACATTTCTTGGAATATTGCAGTTATTGTCAATAGCATCGAGTGACACAGTGTAACAGGCAGCTTATTGGATGCTAAAATATATTTTTGTACCAGATTATTGATTTAATTTCCTCCCCTTTTCCATCCATGTCAAATCATTAGCACAGCACTGCTGAATTCTTGATTCCGGTTGGTCAGGATGGAGGGATTTGTGTTTTTTGGGTGTGTTGTTTTGTTGTTGCTTTTATAAGTCTAAGAGGAATGACTGTTTACAGCTGCTAACTGAATCCAAAATGAACTTCCACAACCTGAAATGTAACTATAAATGGATAAAAAGTATAGTATGTGTATTTTGTAATATTTTGTAAAATAATTATTGGAAAATAATCCGGTTCTTGGTAGTTGATTATTTTCCTATAACAACATGATCGCATTGTGTTTTATTCCTAACATGTACGCTTTAAATAAATTGATAATCTCATTAAAAATTGAGGTTACGACTTGCATGGATTTTTATTTTAAGTAATCCTAATTACCAACATTCTTCAACATTAGAGAGCTAAATGATGTTAATAATGAATTTATCAATTAAAGTTCATAATAACTCCAAGGCTAAAGGACTACAAAGACATTATTAAGAGTGAACTTCCAAATGACGAGGAAAAAAATTTTAATAGCTACACCACGCCAAAACACCAATACGTTTATGCTTCATGTAAAATTGACCTCCTTTTCATTCAGATTAATTCTTCTGACATTAACAGATATGGCAAGACAGATTTGAGTTCCTTTTACTTTCTGGTAACTTATGCCCAAATATTGATTCAATTTTGTTCTATTTGCCCAAATATTGATTCAATTTTGTTCTATTTGCCCAAATATTGATTCAATTTCGTTCTATTTGCCCAAATATTGATTCAATTTTGTTCTATTTGCCCAAATATTGATTCAATTTTGTTCTATTTGCCAAAATATTGATTCAATTTTGTTCTATTTGCCCAAATATTGATTCAATTTTGTTCTATTTGCCCAAATATTGATTCAATTTTGTTCTATTTGCCCAAATATTGATTCAATTTTGTTCTATTTGCCCAAATATTGATTCAATTTTGTTCTATTTGCCAAAATATTGATTCAATTTTGTTCTATTTGCCCAAATATTGATTCAATTTTGTTCTATTTGCCCAAATATTGATTCAATTTTGTTCTATTTGCCCAAATATTGATTCAATTTTGTTCTATTTGCCCAAATATTGATTCAATTTTATTTCATTTGCACAAATATTGATTCAGTTGTGTTCTATTTGCCCAAATATTGATTCAGTTTTGTTCAATTTGCCCTAATATTGATTCAATTTTGTTCTATTTGCCCAAATATTGATTCAATTTTGTTCAATTTGCCCAAATATTGATTCAATTTTGTTCTATTTGCCCAAATATTGATTCAATTTTGTTCTATTTGCCCAAATATTGATTCAGTTTTGCTCTATTTGCCCTAATATTGATTCAGTTTTATTTTATTTGCCCAAATATTGATTCAATTTTGTTCTATTTCCCCAAATATTGATTCAATTTTATTTTATTTGCCCAAATATTGATTCCATTTTGCTCTATTTGCCCTAATATTGATTCAGTTTTATTTTATTTGCCCAAATATTGATTCAATTTTGTTCTATTTGCCCAAATATTGATTCAATTTTGCTCTATTTGCCCAAATATTGATTCAGTTTTATTTTATTTGCCCAAATATTGATTCAATTTTATTTTATTTGCCCAAATATTGATTCAATTTTGTTCTATTTGCCCAAATATTGATTCAGTTTTGTTCAATTTGCCCAAATATTGATTCAATTTTGTTCTATTTGCCCAAATATTGATTCAATTTTGTTCTATTTGCCCAAATATTGATTCAATTTTGTTCTATTTGCCAAAATATTGATTCAATTTTGTTCTATTTGCCCAAATATTGATTCAATTTTGTTCTATTTGCCCAAATATTGATTCAATTTTGTTCTATTTGCCCAAATATTGATTCAATTTTGTTCTATTTGCCCAAATATTGATTCAATTTTGTTCTATTTGCCAAAATATTGATTCAATTTTGTTCTATTTGCCCAAATATTGATTCAATTTTGTTCTATTTGCCCAAATATTGATTCAATTTTGTTCTATTTGCCCAAATATTGATTCAATTTTGTTCTATTTGCCCAAATATTGATTCAATTTTATTTCATTTGCACAAATATTGATTCAGTTGTGTTCTATTTGCCCAAATATTGATTCAGTTTTGTTCAATTTGCCCTAATATTGATTCAATTTTGTTCTATTTGCCCAAATATTGATTCAATTTTGTTCAATTTGCCCAAATATTGATTCAATTTTGTTCTATTTGCCCAAATATTGATTCAATTTTGTTCTATTTGCCAAAATATTGATTCAATTTTGTTCTATTTGCCCAAATATTGATTCAATTTTGTTCTATTTGCCCAAATATTGATTCAATTTTGTTCTATTTGCCCAAATATTGATTCAATTTTGTTCTATTTGCCCAAATATTGATTCAATTTTGTTCTATTTGCCAAAATATTGATTCAATTTTGTTCTATTTGCCCAAATATTGATTCAATTTTGTTCTATTTGCCCAAATATTGATTCAATTTTGTTCTATTTGCCCAAATATTGATTCAATTTTGTTCTATTTGCCCAAATATTGATTCAATTTTATTTCATTTGCACAAATATTGATTCAGTTGTGTTCTATTTGCCCAAATATTGATTCAGTTTTGTTCAATTTGCCCTAATATTGATTCAATTTTGTTCTATTTGCCCAAATATTGATTCAATTTTGTTCAATTTGCCCAAATATTGATTCAATTTTGTTCTATTTGCCCAAATATTGATTCAATTTTGTTCTATTTGCCCAAATATTGATTCAGTTTTGCTCTATTTGCCCTAATATTGATTCAGTTTTATTTTATTTGCCCAAATATTGATTCAATTTTGTTCTATTTCCCCAAATATTGATTCAATTTTATTTTATTTGCCCAAATATTGATTCCATTTTGCTCTATTTGCCCAAATATTGATTCAGTTTTATTTTATTTGCCCAAATATTGATTCAATTTTATTTTATTTGCCCAAATATTGATTCAATTTTGTTCTATTTGCCCAAATATTGATTCAATTTTATTTTATTTGCACAAATATTGATTCAGTTGTGTTCTATTTGCCCAAATATTGATTCAGTTTTGTTCAATTTGCCCAAATATTGATTCAATTTTGTTCTATTTGCCCAAATATTGATTCAATTTTGTTCAATTTGCCCAAATATTGATTCAATTTTGTTCTATTTGCCCAAATATTGATTCAGTTTTGTTCTCTTTGCCCAAATATTGATTCAATATTATTTTATTTGCCCAAATATTGATAATATTTTGTTCTATTTGCCCAAATATTGATTCAGTTTTATTTTATTTCCCCAAATATTGATTCAGTTTTGTTCTATTTGCCCTAATATTGATTCAGTTTTGTTCTATTTACCCAAATATTGATTCAATTATATTCTGCTGTTGCACAAAGTTAGCAAAATTGTGCGTTTAAAAAAAATGCCTTGGCAAATTGAACAAACTTAACCATCTGGATTTTTTGGATTGCAGTTTTGGTTCACATTTTTTAACCTGAAAATATCTTCAAATAGATATTTTCCCATGCTGTTTTGCCTACAAAAATAATGAGCACTAAATGGTGCAGTGCCAAAGCAATGCCAGCATTGCAGTTTTGTTAGAATGGCTAAAGATTAACGGTTAAAATCAGAGTGAAAGGCGCAGTTGGGGGGGATGTATGCTTTCATTCATGTAAAATCCAATGAAATGGCTTTCACTCATTATAATTCCTACAAATGTTACATGACATCTCTTTGGCACCCTGGACTGAGAGCCAGAGATTAATCAAGAGAAGCATGGAGTGACATTTTTACATCACGGTTGCCAGTTTTCTTTTCTTTTCTTTTTCTTTTTAACTTTCTACTGATCATATCACTAATCAAAAGGCTTGGACTGCATCTGAGTTGCCAGTTGTGCAGATTTCTTATTGAACTTCCTGCTGGGGGTTGATTGTTTTTTTTTTTCTGTATTAGCTATACATTTTGCATACATTTGATTAATTATATTTTTATATTTTGCAACTCAAATAGATCATCTGGAGGGGTTTTAAAGTAAACAACAAATGATAACATGGCCTTTAATTTACATATGTGGGCTGTGGTTAATTAAAATACAGGAAAATAACAGGAGAAATAATGCACTATATCTATAGAATAAACATATTACATGTAATAGTGGACTAATGTTTAACGAATACGTCATACGATCCTATTATAGAATAGTTTTCAATGTTTTTAACAGGATTTGGGGTCTAAATTTGGGTTTTGCATTACACAACTTTGCATTATGTTTATAAAATGTCATTTATATACTTGTTAAATGAGCAAGGTGCAGTTACAAATGCAGTAATAATGCCTTTATTCTGTAGTTTTCAGATCTATATATTGGATAAAATGTCCAAACTCCAAACACCATGTAAATTGGTTTTCCTAATTAAGTTGCCACACATACATCGGTTCAAAACATGATAGCTCTGCCATGTTCGTAGCTCATTTCTAGTGTTTTTTTTTACAAGGTTACTGCTGTCTTTGAATCTTACTCAGTACCTCATGTTCTTTTTAATAGAATTCTCAGTAGTTAGTGGCTTTCTAATAATTGTATCCAGATCGATGCAGCTAATTTCCATGCTGTTTACAAGCTACTCAGGTGCATTTGAGCAGGAAAGGAACACCAAACTGTGCAGACTGTAGGACAGCTGTACAGGACTGTAGCTGGGAAAGAACCTGGTTTAAATTAAGGCTTGCATAAATGGAGGGCTAATTGAGGGCCAGCTCGGTTTGATAATTTTCCCGGCTCTTGCACACCTGGTAATGAACTGATAAGTTGAATCAGCTGTGCTAGGCTTTGGGGAAATCACTAAAGTCTCCTGGAATCTAGACACACTGGCGCATATGGGGATTGTTTGGGTTGAGTCGTTACTATTCAACTCATCTAGGCTAATCTATAAATCTAATATCTGTCCAGAGCTTAACAACGAAACTATTGGGGGTTGAGCAATGCATTTTACTGTATCATGAGAGCTTATCAAGGGCATGATAAGAATGATGTGAGGCAATCTACTACTACTACTACGCACGCTTAAAGCCGAAGAAACAGCTGCACCAAACACAGTGAACAGAAAAACCACTAAATATATGCTTCTGTCATCTGTCCTTTTGTGTAATTCGTACTTCAATTGGACAATGTGTGTTTAGTCTATCTACTTTTTCGTTTTCTCCACCGAAGCGATTTTGGAGCCGCAGCGTAAATAATCCACCTCGTTCACACTCGTTACACCGAGACTGTATTTCACATGCGCCTTCTCAAACGCTGCTGATGACATGTTACACAACAATATCAGCCCAAATGGAGATCAAGTCTAGGGGGTGTGTCACTCTGAGTTATCACCTGACACAGCTGTCACTGAGTCTATAGTCTGGGCTAGAATGAAGTCAGCCCTAGCTTTCACATAGCATTCTGTGTATTGTTCTAACAAACATCAACGGTGCTCTTGTCATCAGTTCATTTACAAAAAAAAAAAAAAAAAGGCAAAATAATCCACGAATAATATGTGGAAAACATATACTGATGTCTTTTCAGCTTTGAAACACAGGACTTGCTTGTCCATTTACAGTCAGGTCCATAAGTATCTTGATAGTGACACAATTTATTTACAAAATTGTGCGTTAAAAAAAAAAAAAAAAAAAAAAAGCCTTGGCAAATTGAACAGACTTAACCATCTGGATTTGGACTAATAAGGCAAAGAAATGAAACGTTCTTAAATGTCTGATGACCTCAACCCCCGTTGAGCATGCTTTTCACTTACTGCAGACAAAACTGTAGGCAGAAAGACACATAAACAAGCAGCAACTGAAGGCGGCTGCAGGAAAGGCCTGGCAAAGCATCTCGAGGCAGGAAACTCAGCATTTGGTGATGTCCATGGCTTCCAGATTTCAGGCAGTCATTGACTGCGAAGGATTTGCATCCAAGTGTTAGAAATAATCCTAATATTTATGATTGTTAGTTTTGTCCAATTACTTTTGAGCCTGTGATTATGGAGGGACTCCATTGAATTAAAGCTGAAAGCCTACACTTCAATTCCATTTTGATTACTTCATTTCAAATCCATTGTGGCATCGTACAGAGGCAAAATTATGTCCAAAAACTTATGGACCTGACTGTATATCATCTATCCCTGATAGTTAGGAATATATACGGTACATACAGTATGTATAAATGGAACACTTTCTCCTGATGTGACGTCTCTTTGTACCCTGTCTATGTTGTTCGGAGGATGAATTTTTTTTTTTTTTCGAGGAGACAAGGTAGGAGAGAGGACCGCAGGGTGCAGTTGATCTTTAAAGAGCGAACTCTTTCTCAGGCATGACAGCCATGATGAGGCTTCATTAGCGAGCTCACCTCAATCAGGCCTGATTCTGCAGCTAATGCTGACTTTACTGTTTACACCTCCCTCTGTGGAGCGATACAATAGGTTTCGTAGGCTGGTCATTATGGACGGAGGGTTTATGGGAATAGAAGATAACAAGGGCAGAGTCTGATTCTTTGGCTGAGGGGAGAAAAAAAAAAGAAAGGTGTTGTGACCAGCCTGTAAATTATCTTCAATGTCTTCGAACCAGGGAAGGCACTTTGAGAGGAGAGGAGAGGATTCTCCTCAGTCTGAATAGTGCGTGCGTTATGATACAGATTGTAAGATAAAACCTTACAAGATAAAAACAGCAATAATATTAGGTTCATTCGTACGCTTCATGTACTTTGTATTCGGATTACTGAGTGTGATGATCAAGCACGAAAAGCTCGGCGCGATAATACAGACACCTTAATCACACACAGAGGTGTGTTTGTTTATGCGAATTGAAAATGACAAATGTAATTAGCTTTAGTGAAATGTCAAGCGTTGCACTCTAGCCATCTTCCAAGCACTTCATTTCGACTCAGGCCTCCCACACACACACACACACAAAAAAAAAGGTGACCGCGTAATTGTTGGGATGCGCCATTTCGAAGGGCACCTTGTGGCGCGCTGAATAAATCACGAGGGTGGAAGTGTCCGATCGGGAAGGGCGCTGGCGCTGATTCTTCGTCTACCTGAGCTGTGAAATGCTTTGCCACGTGCACCTCTCCTCTAATGTCCTGCTGCTTCTTCAACCTACCACTGACCCCCCCCTCCACTACCCCCCCACACACACCCCACCTCCCTCGCCGTAATTACACAGGCTCGCTTTTAACCGAGAGTTTACCTTCAGAATGTCGAAACAGCTCGGTACACACTCGGGTCTGTGTGCCTTACACACTTTCAGACCGTGTGTAAAAACAGTGAGCGCAGGTGGGAATCATTATCCAAATCATTATCCAAAACTACTAAAAACCTTTACTTAGGCGTCCATCTAAACGATGCCTGAGTAAATGTTGAAGTACAGCTTCGACGTAATGTAGTACAGCGTCAAGGTGAAGTAGACAAGTAGAAGACGTAGTTAAAGTACAAGGAAGATTCACAAATGAAACAGACACACGCACTGATTTTAATTCCTGAAGGTAAATTTGTGTCGCTTTCACCAAGGAAAACGTTAGCTAAGGCTAACTAATAATGACTTTATTCTTAATCTCTTCGATCTTAGCTAGCTGATGATACAAACTAGCTGAATGCTAATAGCTGTCACAAGACAAGTGTACATGTCATATATCAAGGAGGTAACTCTGGACTTCATTTCCCAGCAGCCACTGCACCATATTACATCGCCGTTACATGATCACCTGCACCTGTATCACGTTTTTTGTTTAACGAGCACTCAAATATATAGCCACTGTTTGCACTGCTTCTTTGTCTCACGTAATTGTCTATCCATGCTTCTGTCCACGCGTCGATGTTTAGTTTTGCCACAGTATTTTGCCTCGTGTTATTGTGTCTTTGTTTTTTGTCTGTTTGTTTATTAAATGTTTGAAATCTGCGATTGCTTCCGCATCCGTCTTTGAAACGTGACAGTACATAACAGCAGATAGATTACAGCGATGGCTGTCTGATGCCGAAAAGGTCACATCATGATTTTACAAAAAAAAAAAAAAGATTAGAAAAGACGTTTAGAAACGTTCTGAGGAGATTAAAATAGAGATTTTTCTTTGTAATGGCGTGAGTAAAGGTCCAAATGTTAGGTGAAAGAAAAAAGCACAGATACTTATACTGAACTAAAGTACTGCAACAAAATGTTCTGCGTTATTTCCCCCCTCAAGTAAATGGAATTAGGGTCATGTATAAATGTTTAATAAAGAAAGCATTTCATTTGTTTAAAGGATAAACTCTGCAGTGTGAGCAGTGTGTAGCGTTGTAGTTAACCCTTTACTGCATGGATTATTACATTTACATTAAAAAAAGGTTTTATTTCAAGTAATAAAAATATATATTTAATAAAATGGTTTTGTATTATTGTCTATCAAAAAATTGGAGATAAATTAATGGTTGCCATACGGCAACATCATGCAGTAAAGGGTTAAATAGACTGAAACTGCTGCATCTGGATCAGATTAGTGAAACATCTGAGATTCTTTCTGATTTATCATTCATGATGGATTTACATCCCTTATAACTATAGTCGTCAGTACTAGTTAGTGCGGTTGAACTGATTTTCCGAACCAAAAGCATGCACTTTGATCTTTTATAATAATAATAAGAAGAAGAAGAAGAAGAAGAAGAAGACGAAGAAGAAGAAGAAGCTAAAGTCAAACGGTCTACAATAAAAATGGCAAATAAAACAAGCACAAACGGGTAAACCAATGAAAAGAGAGAAAATAGAAATTCTAAAAAAAAATACATAATATAATAATATAATTATCAACAGAATTCATCACTCATCATCACAGGAGGAGAAAATATAGAAACTAAAAATATCATAGAATTTCTAAGAAGTAATCATGCTAAATAAATAAATAAATAAATAAATAATGCAACAGTAACCTTAAAATAAATAACTAATTAATGTAAAATAGTCATTAGTAAAGGAATCGGATAAAGACAGGGAATTGTGGCACAGAAAAATAAATACATAAATAAATAAATAAATACATTTGTAATTAATCATCATAAGAGGAGAAAAAAATCATGACCTACCCATACGATAGATAGATAGATAGATAGATAGATAGATAGATAGATAGGCAAAACAAAAACGCCATCTAAAACCTTCTAAAAATAATACTAAATTAACCTTAAAATAAAAGCACTATTAAGATTATATAGTAAAATAGTAATGGGAATAAAATGTGGACAATAATAAGGATTATTAAGTAAATAGTAAATAAAAAGTGTAACAAGGAATTGGGTAGATCAGGGAATTGTAGCTCAGGAAAAAATAATAATCATCATCATCATCATCATCATCATGATGATCATTATATCCGCCATCCGTTTGATCCTCCAGGGAGCGAGCCAACGTGTCCTGACCAGAGAGTTATATTTCCGGATGGGGAACTTGGCCAAAGCACAAATGGCTATCTAATCCCCTGCAGATGAAATGAAAACACCAGGAATGAACATGTCCTTTGCTTTTGATAACACTGCTTACAGCCTCAGCCCGGGTTTTCCACCTTAACCACGCTCCGCTGTCTCGCTCTGTAAGTAAAACAGACCTTAATATATACTAAACAAACTGGGAGCGAGCCACCAAAACCTCTCCATCTGATAAGCAACACCTCCATCCATTACAGACTGTTTATGAAATGGAAGGTGATAGCAATGTAATTTGGATTATGCCCTGGAATATTGCACTGAGTGGGCGGACTGGATCGCATTACAGATACGGACCACTTCTCTATTATTCACGAATATGGGAACTCGGCCTAGAACACACCCGCATTACATTTCTCACAAGATAAACTGCAGGAATGACACTGGAGGGAATGGCGTCTGTTTTATCAGCTCAGGCCTGGCAGCGCTTTCTTACTGTCATATTAAAACATCACTGAAACTTCCTCAATCTTCCTCTCTACATGTGGATCGTGTTTCAGTGTCAACAATTTTTCACCATTTTTCACCAAGTATGGAGCGTACTTTTCTTTCTTTCTTTCGTTGACGTATGTTTAGCCCCTCCTATTTCTTTCTTTCTTTCTTTCTTTCTTTCTTTCTTTCACTGTCATATGTTGTCCCCATCCATTTCTTCTTTCTTTCTTCCTGTCTTTAGCTGCCCCACATTTGGCCCCTCCCATTTCTTTCTTTCTTTCTTTCTTTTACAAACATAAATTTGGCCCCTCCCATTTCTTTCTTTCTTTCCTTCTTTCTTTCTTTTACTGACATAAATTTGGCCCCTCCCATTTCTTTCTTTCTTTCTTTTACCGACATACATGTGGCCCCTCCCATTTCTTTCTTTCTTTCTTTCGTTCTTTCTTTTAGTGAAATACATTTGGCTCCTCCCATTTCTTTCTTAATTTCACTGTCATATGTTTTCCCCATCCATTTCTTCTTTCTTTCTGTCTGTCTTTAGCTGCCACACATTTGGCCCCTCCCATTTCTTTCTTTTATTGACATAAATTTGGCCCCTCCCATTTCTTTCTTTTACTGACATACATTTGGCCCCTCCCATTTCTTTCTTTCTTTCTTTCTTTCTTTTTTCTGACATACATTTGGCTCCTTCCATTTCTTTCTTTCTTTCACTGTCGTATGTTTTCCCCATCCATTTATTCTTTCATTCTTTCTGTCTTTAGCTGCCACACATTTAGCCCCTCTCATTTCTTTCTTTATTTCTTTCCTTCTTTCACATTTCTTTATGATGTTAAAGCATCAATGGAACTTCCTGAAACATCTCTCCATGTGTATCATGTCACAGCGAGGACTTGGTGCTATTTTCACCAAATATGGAGCAGATAGATTTTGAAGCGGTCCTCTGGGATCTCACTGCTCTGAGCGAAAGCAAAAGAAAATGCTCAGACTTTTAATCATTCTAATATTTTTCAACCCCAAGTCTGGCAGTAATCATCTAAAGCTTACATATTCATAAGTCATCAAATGTGTGTAGGTGGACAGGCAGGCAAAAAATAAATACATAAAAAAACAAATAAGACAACGATTTTTTTTTTCTGCCTTGAGCTGGAGTGGAAAGCAGACTAGCTAATATACATAAATGTTGGCACGCTTTTCTTTGCTGGATTATTAGGCTTGAGCGTTATTAGATAATGAGACGTAATGACTTGGCAGTAATTAATGGAACAGAAAATAATTACACGCGTGCACAGTGAGATATCTATGAGGATACTTACAGTTATATCTGTAAAACAGGATGAGCAGGTAAAACTCAGCAGGAAGAGCATATGTTACAGCACAACAACAGTTGGTACGATCCTGCATGTGGCTGTTTTTTTTTTGTTGTTGTTGTTTTTTTTTGGTGCTGGTGGTGGGGGAGGGGGTGATGTTTTGTGCTTTGATCAGCTCCATACTCTGGCTATTAAAATGAGTAATAAAATGGACAATCTTTGGACTTCTTTCTTTCTTCCTTTTGATCAGCAATCATACATTTAGCCCCTCCCATTTTATATGAATCATGTGAGTGTGGTAGGTGGCGTGTGGTTTTATTGAAGGCTATAGTGGGAGAAGCAGGTTGGGGGATGAAGGGGAAGGTAATTAGTGAGTTGTTCCACCTGGCCATGATGATTCTGATCCCACTATAACCTGAGTATGAGTATTTGTTGGTGTTTCTACAGTATATGAGCTCTGTTTTCAAAACCAGTGGCTGAGCTACATTAAAAAAGAACGAGCTGAAAGGCTAAAAAGTGTACCTAGGTCTCCTGCGTTCTCCTTGTGGCTTCACGGGCTGTTATACTGATGCTGGAACCTGTGAGCTTGGAGAATGAAGAAACTCTGCTCTGCTAGTACAGCCCTTCCAGTCATTATCCACCGTCCAGTAGCGGTAACATGAGGCTCTCCTCAGCCTGCAGGAAAAGCAGCTGACACCAACCGTGGGGTGAGCCATAGCGACACCACTGGCCGTGAGAGGGAATGCAAACCTGATGCAAGTGTCTAACATGCCATGTATAACAAGCACTGTGGAGATCAGTGTACTGGAGCAGATGTAGGAAATAACACTCCTCGTTACCCCTGTGTGTTCTCTTTTTCTCCCTCTGTTCCCAGCGTACCCCCCTACTGCTCCTCCTGAGAGTTGGAGCTGGGCCCGGACAGGACTGCTGGAGCTGCAGAGAGCCTGGGCATTTCCGGGCTGAGCGCCCTCATTACATTACATTACAGCATTTAGAAGTAGGTATACTCAGAAGTAGGTGGATCAGGTGTGCCGGATCTCCGCTACCTCACTGATCTCTCCCAATCAGGAATCCAAATACTGTGTACCGGTGAGTATTCAAGGGGGGTTATATTATAGCTTGGTGGACTCAGGTTGTTCACAAAATCTAGTGCATCAGTGCCGGCTTCAAGGCAAGGCACTGGATGCGTTTGGGAGGTGAGGGTGAGGTATATTCACAGGGATGTGCTCATTTATCCCTTGGAATATCCCTTGAAAATAAGGAACAAATTCAGAAGTAAAGGTGACAGTTAGTCCCTAATTTTCCAGACAGTAATTTTGGGAACGAATTGGCCAGGATTTAAACAGTTGGCTGTGTGAGTGCTTGCAGGTGAAGGAGCATGTGGTTTGTGAAGCCATGGCCGCATCAGGTGACAGCAACTGGGACCGGTGGGATTCAGAGATGGGGGTTCGATTGATACCTCTTGCATCAGTGACAGCAACTGGGACCTGTGGGATTCGGAGATGGGGGTTCGATTGATACCTCTTGCATCAGTGACAGCAACTGGGACGGGTGGGATTCAGAGATGGGGGTTCGATTGATACCTCTTGCATCAGTAATGCCCCTGGCTGATTCCCTTGGAGCAGTCTTGTAATGACACACGATGTCATGCCTTTAACCAGGCTATGATCATAGGTGGGCATGTATTATGGCCAAGGTTCACCCTTGCCTCCCCCTATTTCACCATTAGTCAGAATAGGTTGTACACCATGAGCCAGGACACTCAGGGCTGTGAATCAGTAACTCAGTTGTTGGTGCCTAAGAACCACAGGGCCCGCCATGACCGGGTACGTAGGGGTAGATAAAACACTACATTGACTTATTAGCTGGGCGTCCATGGTGATGTACACTGGTGTTGTACGTAATGCCACGAATGTCAGATGGTTAATCTGCCAGCCACCCCAAACGCAGCATTACTCCCCTACCATTAATCCGGATCCCTTTTGAACACATTGGTATGGATTTTGTCAAGTCATTAGACCGATCAGCATGACTGTACTGGTTTTTCGCAGTTATTGTTGGCTTAGAGGGCCAGTATCCTGAAGCAGTGCCTTTACAGACAATCCCAGCAAAAAGCATGGCAAAGCCATTGTTTCTCATAATGTCCTGGATCGGAATATGATTTCTCAGTCTCCGAGTGATCGCAGAGGCTCTGATATTCTCAAGCAGATTTGATTTTCTTAGTGATGAATCATGTAGCGTGAAACCGGCTCTGACTAGCTGCAAGTCCAGCACTGAGAAACAGCCAATGAGAGCCCAAGAGCAAATCTAATACATCTGTTCTCACGGGCAGCAGATCCCTGAATCCAGTTTATCTTAAATCTAGTTGTGTTGGAGGGTGAGCTTAAATATGTAAACACAATAAAAACGCATCTGAAAGACCTTATTTGGAATGTCATACCAAAATGCTTGATTGGAGCTGCAATAAAATAAAAATAAAACACACACACACACACAACATGATTCCTGCCATCACACAGTATAAAAGTAATCAGGTTTTTTTTTTGGGGGGGGGGGGGGGGTTGTCGCTGCATGCTCCCTGCATGTCCTCGAACAATAGGAGCATTGGAATCCTCCACACTTTCAAATATTACTCTTTTTACTTGCTTACTCTTTTCTAATGATAGACAGCTCTGGTATTTATGTCCATGAGAAAGCAGGGTCAGGTGTGCTTTGGCGGGGATCTCTCCAAGTGAAAGATCGTCTTGTGAACGCCTCATATCCGAGTTACACCAAACAACTGATCACAAGTAATTAAAGTCATGTAGTGTGAAAAGGGTCAGTGATTCGGAAATTTTGAAAGTCATGTAGTATGCAATCGGTGAAGCAAAACTGCCCCTAGGTGTTAATGAGAGCCCTGTTCCCTGTTCCTTGTATAGACCCTGACCAGGATAAAGCACTTACTGAAGATGAATAAATGAAAATTAATTTGAGAAAAACAAATGGAATCATGAAGAAAAATCACTTGTGAAAATGTGCAAAAAAAAAAGAGAGAATGTTAAGAGAACATTCCCACTTAATTTCAGTCAACACACTACACATTCCCACGACAAAAAGGCAAAACGTAATCTTTTAACAAGAATGCAAATGTAAATATTGGATGCTTATCAGTTAGTCATGCAGACGGGTTTCCAATTATCTGCAGACAGATGGGTCAGTTGTTGGTCAGCGCCAGGAGGTGATGGATGTGAACAACAAACACTCTCTCTCTCTCTCTCTCTCTCTCTCTCTCTCTGTCTGTCTCTGGAGGGGTAAGGGTGAACGGGACAGCATTCCAGCCCACACTGGGCTCCTTACTCCTGCACTTTACACACAGGGCTGGCTGATGTTTTCCAGCCGGAGTGAAGTCATGTGCACCTCTGCAGAAGGCAGATCCGTTTCCTCAGAGCCTACAGAGCATGTTTAAAGCAGATCTGCTGTCAGTCTTCTGCAGCCGGACACACAGATCCTGCACACATGGCCTGGGTTAGAGGCTCACTGGGAATTCTGTACACTTTACCACTTCTGTGCTTTACTCAGGAGGAATCAAGGGCAATGATTAAAACTGAACTAAATGTAAAGGACTAAAGAGGAACTGGATTTTCATGTATTTTACACAAGATTTGGATTCAAGCACGCGCACGCACACACATTATTCACACAAGTATTCAGGGTCCATAACTTTGCCTCCTTTCTTTTTTCTTTCTTTCTTTCCTCAGCTGCCATACCTCTCCCATTTTTTTCTTTCTTTCTTTCTTTCTTTCTTTCTTTCTTTCTTTCTTTCCTTCTTTCCTCAGCTGCCATACCTCTCCCATTTTCTTTTTCTTTATTTTTTCTTTCTTTCTTTCTTTCTTTCTTTCCTCAGCTGCCATACCTCTCCCATTTTTTTTTCTTTCTTTCTTTCTTTCTTTCTTTCCTTCTTTCCTCAGCTGCCATACCTCTCCCATTTTCTTTTTCTTCATTTTTTCTTTCTTTCTTTCTTTCTTTCTTTCTTTCCTCAACTGCCATACCTCTCCCATTTTTTTTCTTTCTTTCTTTCTTTCTTTCTTTCTTTCTTTCCTTCTTTCCTCAGCTGCCATACCTCTCCCATTTTCTTTTTCTTTATTTTTTCTTTCTTTCTTTCTTTCTTTCTTTCTTTCTTTCCTCAGCTGCCATACCTCTCCCATTTTCTTTCTTTCTTTCTTTCTTTCTTTCTTTCCTCAGCTGCCATACCTCTCCCATTTTCTTTCTTTCTTTCTTTCTTTCTTTCTTTCCTCAGCTGCCATACCTCTCCCATTTTCTTTCTTTCTTTCTTTCTTTCTTTCCTCAGCTGCCATACCGCTCTCATTTTCTTTTTCTTTCTTTCTTTCTTTCTTTCTTTCCTCAGCTTCCATACCTCTCCATTTTGTTTCTTTCTTTCTTTCTTCAGCTTCCATACCTCTCCCATTTTCTTTCTTTCTTTCTTCAGCTGCCATACCTCTCCCATTTTCTTTTTTTCTTTCTTTCTTTCTTTCTTTCTTCAGCTTCCATACCTCTCCCATTTTCTTTTTCTTTCTTTCTTTCTTTCCTCAGCTGCCATACCTCTCCCATTTTCTTTTTCTTTCTTTCTTTCTTTCTTTCTTTCTTCAGCTTCCATACCTCTCCCATTTTCTTTCTCTCTTTCCTCAGCTGCCATACCTCTCCCATTTTCTTTCTTTCTTTCTCTCTTTCCTCAGCTGCCATTCCTCTCCCATTTTCTTTCTTTCTTTCTTTCTTTCTTTCTTCTTTCCACTTCCACACCTCCCTTAATTTTCTTTCTTGCTTTCTTTCTTCTTTCAACGGCCATACTTTAGCCCCTCCCCTTTGTTTGTTTGTTTGTTTGTTTGTGTTCAATCAAGGCATCAGAGTCACATAAATCTGAGTTAAATGTAAATGGAGTAATTGGATTTTTTTAAATGAATTTTACATGAGGTAAGAATTTAGATAAGTGTCTGGCAAACACACATACTCCTCTCTCTCTCTCTCTCTCTCTCTCTCTCTCTCTCTCTCTCTCTCTCTCTCTCTCTCTCTGCGTGGCACTTCCTGGCCTGCTGTTGTGTCCTAAACCCCCGGTGAGTCCTCAGGGAGAGGGAGCTTATTGTTAGGGTAATAAGGGGAAGAAGACTAACTGTCCCCCACTCAGCCTGTCACCTCACATTTACTCTGCTCTTTCTTTTCACCAGAGGATGCTGCTCTGTCTCTCCAAACTCCTTTTCATTTTTACCCCCTTTTCCTTTTTTCTCCGTTGTTGCTCGAGTAGTCTTTCCACTCCTGGAATCAATTATTCCAACTCTTTCAGTTCTGGGGGAAAAAAAAGTTCTGCTAATATTTTAGTCCTGCACTGAGAAACTGCACCACTCTGTCACTCTGTCCGCCTACAAATACTACCGCATACTGACTCATACACACTCCATTATCATGAAGGATTGTATTATTGTCCTTCTTTCCTTTGTTCTTCCTTTTTCAATCTAATCTTGTGATATTCTGTTCATTATGATCTCGGGAAAAGATTTACTTACATCTAAGAACTGTGTACAAACATTAAGCTTCGTATAATATCCCATTATTCAAAGTTAAAATAAACAAAAACATATACTGTAATGAGATGTATCAGTCTCTATCACCTAACATCACACCAGCAATGTCATTCATTCATTCACTCACTGACCCACTGAATCATTCACTCACTCACTGACCCACTGAATCATTCACTCACTCACTGACCCACTGACTCATTCACTCACTCACTCAGTCACTCACTAACTCACTGACCCACTGACTCATTCACTCACTTAATGACTCACTCACTGACCCACTGACTCAATCACTCACTCACTGACTCCCTCACTCACTAACTCACTGACCCACTGACTCATTCACTCACTTAATGACTCACTCACTGACCCACTGACTCAATCACTCACTCACTGACTCCCTCACTCACTAACTCACTGACCCACTGACTCATTCACTCACTCACTGACTCACTTAATCACTCACTGACCCACTGACTCCCTCACTCACTCACTTATCCACTGACTCATTCATTCACTCACTGACTCACTCATTCACTAACTCACTGACCCACTGACTCATTCACTTACTCACTGGTCCACTGACTCATTCACTAATTCACTCACTAACTCACTGACCCACTGACTCATTCACTAACTCACTCAATAAATCACTGACTCACTCACTCACTCACTGACTCATTTACTCACTCACTGACCCACTGACTCACTCACTGACCCACTGACTCATTCACTCACTGACTCACTCACTCACTCATTCACTGAGCCACTGACTCATTCATTTGTTTCATTTGTTTATTTAATTATTTTTTATTCTTTTTTATCGTGTCATTTTTCACATCGCATTAACTCTTTCTTTCATTCTTTCATTCTTTGCCTTAGTTTTTTCTCTCATACGTTATTAATGAATCTTTCTTTCTTTCTTTCTTTCATTGTCAAACCTTTGGCCTCTCCCATTGTGCTTTTCTTAGAGGTTTTTCATTCTGGTTTTTTTTTCCTTCCTGATATTTTTCTGACAGTAATGAGCATTCTCTCTCTCTCTCTCTCTCTCTCTCTCTCTCTCTCTCTCTCTCTCTCTCTCTCCTTCTCTCTCCCTCGTTCCCTCCTGTAACATGTTGCTGCTTCTCTTCTTCCTCCACATCACCTCACTCTGCCCTGATGATTTTTATTTCATCACACTACCTGGAAATGCATCACTGTGCCTCTTCTGTGAATGTTGGTGTTCGCATATCCTGTTTAAATGTATTTACAGGTGCATTTAATAATCGGAAGATTTTAACGTAAGGTAAAGATGCAGGCAATTACTAAAACGTGATTCAATTATGGGGGAATAGAACTGGGAGAAGGAATGTACATTTGAACTGTTTTTATATCATTTTTAAATGTCTTTCTCAAACGCAGGAGCAACAAAATCTTCCTGCTGTGTTGGGTTTGTTGTTTTTTTTTTTTTTCGATACGCATTTACGCTGTTTAATTCTGATAGACCAGCAGGTGTGAGGAAGAGATTGTACACGGGACTGTGTGAGAAATCTTCATCACAAATTACCCAGATGTTATTCGTTCATTAATGCTCAGAGAAACAGTGTTACTGTTTAAGATTATATAATACATGCACTGCCGCTCCAAAGATTTTTGAATACTTTTGCGCACTCTGAAATTTTCAATAGGCATGGAGAAATGTTTATTATTAAGTGATTAGTGAACAAAGAAAACGTTTGGCATGACTATTTTACTTGAACAATTTACAGGGTGTCCCAAACGTCTCCATACGTAGGGGGAAATCAAGACTTTTTAGCAAAATGTCTTCCAAAATCTTAGTCTATGATATATACTATTTTCAGATAGTCTTTAGGAATGCATTGAAAGAGATTCAATACATTGAGAATGTATTGAAATCATTCTCATGGTTGGATCGGAAAGCTGTCGCAAGGTTGCGATGGACCAACCTGGTGTTGCCAAACTTATTAACAAACTCAAAAAGGCTGGAAGTGTTGTAGACCAACGAGAACTGGACGTCCACGAACATCGACTGATGAAGACATAACCAACGCGGTGCTGGTAAACATAATCCCATGTATATGGAGTATTTTGGGACACACTGTACATCTAATCTAATCAGAAAAAGGCTGAAATCTTTATCATGCTAATGAGGCAGTTAATACTAGCACTGTCTAGGATTCTTTTATCTATAGATTTAATGACGTAGAGTATCATTTTGTTTGGTCTGTGGCAATAATTGTGATTCTTTGTGTGTTTTTTTTTTTTAAACACTCGAGGACACGCTGTTATAGGAAAATAATCAGCGACGGGACGGTGTGATGAGGCCTGACGATGAGGTGAAGTTAATAAGGCAAAAAATAAATAAATAACGCAGCTTGTCATGTTACATGATGACAGAAAGGTTACTGACTGTTACAAAGCACCGACACTGGAGACTCCTTCCATAAATGTTAAATAAACGTGTCCGTACAGAAATGTTTAGCATATTAATGACTATGTTTTTCGTTGATATATAACAGAATTATATAGGTTTTTTTCAATCGGTTTTGAGCTGTTACTATAGCAGTGATTGAACGTATCAGAACGAGTGTACCTGACCGATCAGAATTGAGAAGAATTGAGAAGTCCGTGTGTTCAAAACTGTACTGTGAGAGTAAATTAATTACAAGCTAAAACTGGGGGAAATTCTGGTAGGACACACCAGACAAGCCGAGTACTTCTCTGTAAGGTGCTGTAAGGTGTGAGTTACCAATGATCCTGACTCCCTCTGCTCTCCGGAAAGGCCTGATCCATCCTGATGCCCTACTTCCATTTGGAGTTCTCATCCGGTGAAAATCATTCGCTGCTGCTGAGGATGGCCCCACATGGACAGCCTAAAGATCACTGAGATTACCGTGGATGGTACTACGTACATCCATCCATTTTCTGTACCGCATGAGGCGGGGGACATCTTAGATGAGAGAGGGTACCCATTCACAATCTATGGAAATGATAATGAGCTTACAACACATGTTGGAGGAATGGAGGAAACCAGAGTACCCAAAGGAAACCCCTGAAGCACGTGGAGAACCTGCAAGTTCTGCGCACATAAGGTGGAGGCACGGTTCGAACCCCCAAGGTGTGAGGCAAGTTTTGCATTCAACTCTCCATCATTGAACAGTTCAGTTTAGCTAACAGACTTAACATTAAAACTATAATGAGTTCGGAAATGACTCAGATGCTCATACTCATGTTCTTGTTAACACAATTAGCACTTTTGGACTATATTTTATACAGTTATAGGAGGGAAACGATGAGGATGGGTTCCATTTTGAGTCTGGTTCCTCTCAAGGTTTCTTCCCCATGTCATCTGATGGAGTTTTTCCCTTTCCACCGTCGCCTCTGCCTTCCCATTAGGTCTAAATAAAAAATGTATATCCTGATTTCTGTAATGTCCATCGTTATCGGCACTATACAAATACAATTGAATTGAAGCTGATATTCAACTTCTATTACATCTTATAAACAATATAAATTCCGTCCTAATATGTTACAATATAATACGGTGTCCAAAATGTCAGGAATCAATGCGGATAAAACTACATATTTACTTAGCTTGGTATTTATCATATGCTCTACAGGCGCTATGCATTTTCATTTGTATCATGCTTGTGCGGATTTTCCTCGAGATATTCACTCAACATATTCCCATTAGTTCCTGACTTTTCAGACACTCCGTATAATAGAAATGACATTTAGATGTAGTGCCATTTTACTGTAGAGCTAAAAAGAGTTAAACTAGTCATGTTCAGGACGGCACATTAAAATTTTCAGGAGGTTCTGTCACCTAAAGTGCACAAGGCAGCCAATGTTCAGCGCTTCATTCTTTCACAGGAACCTGCCAGAACCGATGAAGCTGAATCGGAAGCGTGACGAGTTTCTCACGTCAAATGACTAAACTATTCTTTATTCCAGCTGCCACACCGGCTTATAGTTATATGTTCATATAGTCTGTGGAGAGAAAAGTCTTTCATATTTCTGCTTTGGGTTTGGGTTTCCGGATTTAAAGTGGAGCACAGTTTAAATATACATCTATGCAGTCAGGTCCATAAGTATTTGGACAGGGACACACTTTTGAGCCTGGGAAAATGGAGGGAATCTGTAAAAATAATAATAATAATAATAATAATAATAATAATAATAATAATAATAAAAGAAATGGCTGTAATTCCTAAAGAGTTCATGCAATATTTTTGTTGAACCCCTTGAATTAAAGCTGAAAATTTACACTTCGATCATATCGTGGTTGCTTCATTTCAAATCCATCGTGCTTATGGACTTGACTATATGTATGTGTGATATATATGCTTATGACGATAATTAGAAAAATACCATAACGAGTCACAAATAATACAAAATGACATTGTGTAATAAAAAAATAGTTATTTGGTGTGGAAAGTCTTCTTTTGTTGCCTTTAAAACTGTATCAGGTTTCTCAGACATACCATCATGCAGGTCAAAACCCATGGGTTATGTAAAAAAAAAAATAATAACCTCTTTGTGTGTAAAAAAAAATACCAAATAATAATAATAATAATAATAATCATAATAATAATAAATTATATATATATATATATATATATATATATATATATATATATATATATATATATATATATATATAATTTATTTATTTTTATTTTTTTTTAACAAAATCATGTGTCACAATTTTTGGCACTCCTAGAAATTGTTATGAACATAAGGAATTCATAATCGCTTGTCCATGACTTCCTGTTTCGTTGTGATAAATATATAATGTGATTAGATGATAGGAATCAGATTTCTCTCACATTGTCAGTGTGAGATTAAGGTAAACTAAGTTAAGCTATTAAGATATTTTTTCATAGCCTTTGGCTTTTTTTTGTTGTTGTTGTTGTTGTTGTTTTTTTACCAAGGGTGCTAATACTTTTGAAGTACATATAAAATATATATATATATATATATATAGGATGCCTAATACGTCGCATTTGTTTTCCCCAAAAACGCCTCTTAAACTACAATCCCTAAGGATGAAGTACGAGGTTGAGTCATTTTTTATTATTATTATTAAATGTATAGTGAATTGACAAACCTTAGAAATGACTTGATTTCATTAAAACAATCTTGATCTAAGCTTGATTAAAATCTTTTGAGCCACTTGAGTCACCCCACATATTTATGTTTTACAATTAACAGTTTAACATTTGTGAGTTCCACAGAGATTCACGTTATTTACGCATATTTTTACATTACACGGTATTTACCTTAAATTATTTAACAGCTATTTTATTTTATTTAGTTTGCTCTGTGGCGGTAATAGTGATTACACTAAACAATATAATATATTGGTTATGTTTTATTAATGATGGTTACAATAAAACAACTCTAGGTGTTCAAAAACGTCTGACTTGAGTTGTGTATTTATTTTCTCTTATATAAGTTTTCCCTGTCCAATGATGCTCACACTGTGTTAATATTAATCTGATCAACTTTCTAGCTTGGAAAATGTACAAAGCTGAGTAAAAAAAAAAAACAATTTTTTTTTAAAGCCTGACAAATTTGAGACACAATACATTGTGTCGTTGCTTAAAAATGTCCTGATTCGTTCGTGCCGATTTCTTGGTTTGAGTGTCATTTAGACTAAAATTCCTCAAACTTTAAGTAGGATGTTCCAAGCATTTTAGAAAACTTCAAATAGTTCTCATTTGCTTTTGTTTCTTCAGGTCTGAGAACAGCCTCCATGATGTTTCAATCTGAAATGAATGCACAAGAAAAGAAATAGATAAGACAATAATGTCAGAATTAAACCCTGAGCTTAATGATTATTTAGAGGGTAGAATATCCTTCGAGGAGTTCGAGGGACGGAGAGAGGAGCGAATAAAAGCGAAGCAAAAGGTAACGCTAACCCGTCTCGGTCAGGTCTCCAAATAGCATCTCGTCCCCTAGATTAAGTGCACTACATGGGGAATTGAAGAAGGATGGAAAATATTTAGCACCAGAATTTTTTTTGGCACCCTCGGTAATGATGATTCAAAAAATTATTATGATAAAAAAAGGTTTAGAGAATAGAAAAACCTCTAGAATGACTCCGTACATGTTTATATGTGTGTGTGTGTGTGTGTGTGTGCTTTAAGCTGAAAAGTTGGATTTTGTGCACTTTTGCCTGAGCGACTGCGAAATAGATTTCTGGAGAACTTGAGAACTTCTCCATCTTTCCTGTTGACCACTGCACAGTGGAAATCTTACACCCTATGAAATAAATGACCGGAGTTATTAATGGCAGAAGTCTACAGTGTAGAAGTAATGGCTTTAAAACCTCCAGAATATGTAATTCAGCAATATGGAGAGTATACAAGTACGAGGAATGATAATATGTAGAGCTGTTTTCACGATTAGTGGCGCTGCAGAATTGCCTTTAAATCATCCTTGACAGCAGAATTTCTCAAAAGGGCTACAAACCGAATCAAAGAATGGAAATCCACGTCGACGAATAGAGAAAAGGAAATTACGGAAGTTCTCTCACGAGCTGTCTCGCTCTGTCGAGAAAAAAGAAAAAAATCTGTCCGTCCCGAGATGCAGCTGCTCTGCCGTTCCAAACTTTTTTCTCCCGAACGAGCGTCTTTGAGACAGACTATTTGGGCTTGTGAAATAAATGTCACGCCGACATTTTGGGTATTCTGCCGAGGTGCCTTCTGCTTTCGCAAAATGGCGCCCAAAAAAAGAAAAAAAAAAGGGGGAAAAAATTGAAAAAGCAGCATTGTATGGTATCCTGTTACTGTATGAAGATCTGCATGAGGCAGGATATTGTCGGGCTTTTAAAAAACGCTTTTTCTTCCACATTGTTATGCGAAAACATCTCCCGAAGAGACGTGACAGAGCGCTTGACACTAATGTCAGTCAATTGGAGGTTTAGTTTTGACACCCTCGGCGCGGTTGTTCTGTTTAGCATCTCGGTTACATCTAGTCACTTCTCATTTTTTTCACAGCGTCTCGTTCGTGGCACGTTGCGTTTTTCAAGCGGTGTCACGCTAAACGGCTGTTGTCGCAATTTACGCTATCGACAGCTATATTTACATATAGCCCCGTATTCTGTGTGCGTTGTGTAAAAATAAATATTAAATAAATAAATAAATAAATAAATAAATAAATAAATAGACAATCCACGCCGGGGCTGACGAGCGAGAGCTGACAGACAGATTATGTCTCTGCAAACTTACGGTGGAACACGTGTAGGCACGAGGGCGAGGGCAAATTACACAGCAGCAGCAGCGAGTGACAGGAACAAGCTGTGGAGGGACGCCTGCGATTCGGGTCCAGTCCCCCATACAAGACAGGATCAGTGTCAAGAAGAATTTGACTCACAATTATTGTGTTTTGGTCACCGTCTCCATGGCCCGCGGGCTTCTCCTTAGCCCGACGTATGGAGCCATCTCATTGTGTATATGCAAATGTTTTTCGGAGGGGAAATCTCGAACCTGGCACCCAAAAAAAAACTCTCAAGAAGCTCAGAGCAGGAGTCACAGTGTCTCGTTAGAATCCCATTAATGCATCGCTTGTTTTCCTACGAGCTGCATATCATGAGGTATGCATGTGATCAAGCGTAAGCCGTGAAAAAACGTTAAATAAGTTCTTTAAACGGCTTTGACAGCATCCTTTATGTATGTGATAAAGTTTCTCGTACATTTTCTCCTAAAGTGTTTATTAACCCGCAGTCAATAACAATGCATTATTTAAAAGTACTTGAGAACTTTTTTTTTTTTTTTTCAAGGTTAGAAAGTTGATCACATTAATATTAACAATGTTCCAGCTTTGTAAGAAGTTCTGGAGTCGGAAAAAAAAATCACACACACACACACACACATATACATACATACATACATACATATATATCTATATATATATATATATATACATACACAAGTATACACTGCCAGTCAAAAGTTTTTCAGCACCTATTTCAGAGTTTTATGTTTTATTTTAAATCATGGTTTAATAACAATTACTGCCACAGAGCAAATCAAATTATACAAAATAGTAGAATAGCACTTAAATATGGATCATTGTGGAACTTATTAACTGCTCAGTCTGAGATCTTAACCCAACTCTAAATGAATGCTTTAATAAAGCCAAAGCCCTTTGTTAAACCTATAGATAAAGGACTCATATACAGTGTCATAACGGTAACATTTAAATATGTGGTGAGCCTAGAGCACCCAACTAGAGCCTTTTCCTAGATTAGATCCAGACTGTCCCAATAAAGTTGTAGCATTTCTCGGTTCACTAATCGGTTAACGATAACAATTTTCACATTTCACTTACAGTCCGCTCTGAAAGTATTGGAACATCAAAGCCGATTCTATTGATTTTTTGCTATACATTGAAGATATTTGAGTTTGAGATCAAATAAATGAATGAGACAATAGATCAGAATATTTATATATAATATATTAATATATTCATATTTACATGTAGACGTGTTAAAACAACCTACTGTAGAACATCGCACCTTTTGGAGGAAAAATCTATCAGAGGCATTGCGCAAGCATTGGGTATACCCAATACAACAATTTGGAATGTACTGAAAAGGAAAGAAACCACTGGTGGACTAACAAGCATACGTGGAAGAGGTCGGCCGAGGAAAACAACAGCAGCTGATGACAGTAACATTGTGAAAGCTGTGACGAAAAACCCAAAAACAACAGTTAGTGACATCACCAACAACCTCCACATGGCAGGGGAAAAGGTATCACAATCAACGGTTCAAAGAAAACTTCAAGTGCAGAAATATAGAGGCCATAACACAAGATGCAAACCACTCATCAGGAGTAAGAATCAGTAAGAAAGCCAGATTGGAAGCTGCAGTATAATCCGGGAAAAGCATCACCAAAGAAGATTGCAACAGTTTGGTGATGTCAGTGGGTTGCTGGCTTGATGCAGTTATTATATAAGAGATGTGAAACCAGATATTATTTAAATAAATACATTACCAAGTTTTATTTACTTTTCATTTACTATTCCGATACTTTTGCTCACCTAAAAATTGGGTGGTCTGCCACCAAGCATGCCAAGTTCTAAGTTGTTTAACACATCTAGATGTAAAAATGAGGAAATGGAAACTGAAATACTGATCTGTCGTCTCATATTCATCTTTTGATCTTAAACCGAAATGTCTTCAATGTATAGTGAAAACAATAACAGCCTTGCTGTTCCAATACTTTCAGAGGGGACTGTAGACCTGTTCCTTGGTTAGATTTTTTATTATTTTTTTTAATGCTACAATACAGGGTGTTCAAGAATATTTGTCTGGCAGTGTATGTATTATTATATCATCTCAAATAGTAAAATTGTTTACCTTAATATTATTTTTTTTTAAAAACAACAAAAAAATTTTAAAGTTTGGATAATTGGAGATTTCTCTCACAGTCAAATGCATTTTGATGATCATTCATGCAATCAGCCAATCATGTGGCAGCAGCACAATGCAGATACAGGCCAAGAGCTTTAGTTAATGTTCACATCAAACATCAGGATGCGGAAAAATGTCATCTCAGTGACTTTGACCATGCCATAGTTGTTGGGGTCTGGATTTTCATACACAACAGTCTTTAGAGTTCAGACAGAATGGTGTTAAAAATATAAAACCACCCAGCGACTGACAGTTCTGTGGGTGGAAATTGATGGGAGACTGGTTTGAGTAGACAGGAAGGCTCCAGTAACCCAGATAACTACTCTTTATAACCGTGGTGAGCAGAAAGGCATCTCAGAACACACAAAATGTCGAACCATAAGGTGGATAGGCTACAACAGCAGAAGACCCCATCGGGATCCATTCCTGTCAGTCAAGAACGAGAATCGGAGGCTACAATGGGCACAGGATCACTGAATCTCGACAGATAAAGATTGGAAAACATTTTACAATGAATGATTATTTACAGGAATTATTATTGTATTACTTTTACAGATCATATGCGTTTTTAAGTTTAATATTTAGTATAATTTTTACTTGGTTTCTTATATTGAATTGGGTCTCCTGAAGACAATCTGGTTGAAATTCATTCAATTTTGTATGAATTCTTAAGACAGGGTGCTAAACTCTAACTTTAACTTCCATTACGCTTCGTACCATTTGAGCAAACTGCAACAGATTTACACACATGACCGTGACTATGTTGATTTTAGCACCAAAAAGATTCCATTACTATTTTACTTCCATTCACTCCCATGGAATTCACTTCCATTAATATTTGTCTTTGCTCAACATCTGATATCTTGTTTTCTCCTTTCTCCTGTGCCTGATTTCTTCCTCAGCGGATGTGACATTAGACGAGTCAACAGTGAGGAGTAATTTCCCAACAGCTAACCTTTTCCAAATAGATCTAAGCTGAGGTTCGCTATCAAGGGCTTCGTGATTAGTCCGGAGAGACTAGAATCTCAGTGTAATTTGTCAAAGCAACAAGGAGTTTGTTTTAAATTTTATTTATCTCAGCTTCAGGGCAAAGCAATGTTTGAGATTCTAATGAATGATGACTTTATTTTTAGTTGTTGTTGTATTAGGAACCACTGAGGATAAATCCCCAGTCGCATGATATACGTAAAACTAGTATTTGTTCGTTTTCAGTCACTGAGCGTTTTTTATTCCAATTCAAAGCTATGCATGTTCAAAAACAGGAGTGAGTGGATTCCTGTTCTGCCTAGCATGTTAGGAAACAAAGCTAACTTTAGAAATAAACATTACAAGATATATTTACTGTTCTTAGACTAGTATCTTTGCAGATTAGCTAGCTAACTAGCAAGCTAACTACAGTAACTGGTATGCTAGCTGTGAGGGAACAAAGCTAACTTAAGGAATGAACATTACATAGGTAAGATATGTATATTTACTGTCTTTAGGCTAGTATCTTTGCAGGTAGGCTAGCTAATTAGCAAGCTAACGAGAACTTATCTATGTTCCTAGGGTCCTATCTTCCCCAGATTTATATGACACATAATGATTTAAAGCTAGAGTTAGGCTTTAGTGAGAGCTGGGACATGTTCATACTTAACATTTTGTTCCTTTTATGACCGTTTACTGTGTTTTATAGGCTACAGTGTGGCATTTCTTCAGTTTAGTGAATACATTTCACTATTGTTCATGCATGGATTTGAACTGTATGGATGAATGAATGTAGACTAACAGCTATTTATTTTTATTTTATTTTATTTTCTTAGAGCAGCACAAATAAGGGTTCAGCATGTGCAACCTAGTTCATTTTCCAAGTTCATAACTTTTTATACATTACAAGTGTAGTTGAAGAATGGATTTTAAACTGATGCTCGTTGTTAGTCATTTAAATGTGTCTTTGGTGTTTAAATTTAAAAGGTAATAAAGTTAATAGGCGCCTGGGAACTTGACTCCTCACTACATAAAAACTTTGGAAAAGTTTGCTGAACGTGTTAACAGAATATTGAACTGGGGAAAGTAGTACCCTGGGAACATAGGAATGACCCCCAAGCTAATTATAGTAACTTGCATGCTTGCTGTCAGGGTACAAAGCTAACTTAATAAATGAACATTACAAGACATAGCTACTGTCCTTAAGCTAGTATCTCTGGAGGTTGGCAAGCTAACTAGCAAGCTAACTAAAGTAACTTGTATGCTAGCTGTCAGGGTACAAAGCTAACTTAATAAATGAACATTACAAGACATAGCTACTGTCCTTAAGCTAGTATCTCTGGAGGTTGGCAAGCTAACTAGCAAGCTAACTAAAGTAACTTGTATGCTAGCTGTCAGGGTACAAAGCTAACTTAATAAATTAATATTACAAGATATATTTACTTTCTTTAGACTACTATCTTCACAGGCTGGCTAGTTAGCTATTGTAACTGGTATGCTAGCTGATAGGGTGCAGTTAATTTGGCTTTTAGGGCCATTTCATAGTGATCTAAATCTTGCTAACTAACTAGCCTTTATTCTGAGGTAAAACAATTCAGATGTTAATTGAAACTATCCCTCATTTTTTCCTCACACTCCATCTTGTTCTTTTTTAAGTAAAATTTAAAAAAATCCTGTCTATTCTCGTGTGGTTAATGTGAGAGGAATTCTTTAATGTTTCACAAACACTTATCAAATGCTAAGAAGCACCAAATCTATCCCATCTTATGTTTTTCCTCCTCACTAAGCTCCTGGCCCTGAAAGCGGAAGGCTGTGTTACAGCCAAACCCTCTGTTGATCCAACTAAGGCCTGGGAAAATACCCATAATCCTTTGATAGTAATGTTTCCCTACCATTTACACTGGACCTAATATATGCGGTGATACATTCACAGCTGCACGGGCATGACTAAATATATTAGGAGTGAAAGTCATATGTACAAGTCATATATACAGATATAAAAGGACATATTTGCATGCTCCGGGTGCGCTTGAGCAACTCCAACAAGTGCAAAGATGGAAATCCTTTCTGCCTAATCGACCCTACAGGCTGTGCTGAAGATGAACGGAGATGACTTTAGACATCACGGATACATGGGGAAAATGAAAAAAGAGCTAGGAAATAAACATAAATGGGCAGCATCAATCACCACTGAAAAGATATTTTTAAACCATTAAAAATAATATGCGCTGAATAAGAAATTGTTTTTTGTTGTTTTTTTTTGACCAGGGAACATTTCCACATTTATGCCCTCGTAACGAATGTAAAGATTCATGAATATGCATGAATATGCAAATTAGAGTCTAACCAACATCCTTCTACCGTCTCAGTAGGATTTACTCAGTAAATTCAGTTACAGGCTCAAGTTTACAGGCATTGCATGCTCTTATTGTACAGCAGTATTGTAGGTCAATTTAGCAGATAGCTAGCTGGTAACGAACTAGCTTTTTGCTGCCTTCAAATCCTCCTTGGAAGTTCATGCATATGGGTTTGGAGGTCGTGATTATGAAACCGTATGAAACTATACAAATTACAACTGTACTGAACAGATAAAATGCAAAATTACCACTTAAATAGTAGCGCCTGCTGTAGGCATGACATTCACATTAGTGGCCGCCTAGACTGTGTGTTATTGACACGCCCCCTACTCAGAAAGTCAGGGTTCACAGCAAAATGTTTTAATTACTACATTTCGATGGCATTAAAGTGTGCTCACATCGTAATTACGATATATCCGTCACAACTAGAGGGCTACCTGGGACATTATCTGGGACTTGATTTGCAGTGCCATATTCTCAGTGATTTACATTATAACTAAAACATTAGTTAGCATAAGTTAGCTAACATAAGTTGGCTAGTTAGCCGGCTAGCGTCACACAGAGGTTCTGACGTCGTTCCCATGTTGTTGTCTACTATTAATTTGCACACTGACCATAATTGGTTAAATTATGACAACCCTGCTGAAAAATACAATAGAAACCATCACAGACATTCTAATGATTTCCATTACAACTACCATTACAAACCATCAGCTAACCATTTAAAAGCATCACCATTACCATTATTGGTCCTTAATGGTATCCACTAGACCTAGCATGCCAACAAATTACCAGTGGAGACCAACAGGAACCATTACAATTTCCATTAAAACCAGTATAATTTATGACAACACAAACTGAGTTCATATGTAATGCTTCGAAGTTTACAGAAATACAGAGAGGGTCTCAATAAAACATGAACATTGGCCTAAATACCAAAGTATATGATATTAAGAGAGTAAGCTAGCTAATTAGAGTTAACCATTTAAAAAATATCTGTTGCTGTGTTCAAGAATGCGACTGGAATGAGAAATGTGCCACTACAATCTCCATCCATCCATCCATCTTCTATACCACTTTATCCTTTTCAGGGTCACGGGGAACCTGGAGCCTATCCCAGGGGGCATCGGGCACAAGGCGGGGTACACCCTGGACAGGGTGCCAATCCATCGCAGGGCACAATCACACACACATTCACACACCCATTCATACACTATACACTTTGGACATGCCAATCAGTCTACCATGCATGTCTTTGGACTGGGGGAGGAAACCGGAGTACCCGGAGGAAACCCCCACAGCACGGGGAGAACATGCAAACTCCGCACACACAGGACCATGGTGGGAATCAAAACCCCGACCCTGGAGGTGTGAGGCAAACGTGCTAACCACTAAACCACCGTGCGGCCACTACAATCTGAATTTTAAAATGTATGAATCTGAATGATTACTCCTTTATTTGAATTTTGAAGTGAAATTTTTTTAGTTGACATTGGCCAACTTTAATTTGTGTCCCCTTGGTTTGATTTTTGTGTGCATTTTCTAATAATTTTATAAGAATCAGTTGTAGAAAGTTCAAATGCATTTATTTTCCATGGAACAATCCATTTCAAATTTCAGCTCTTTGAATTCAGATTCAGTTTTTAAGATTCAAAAGCTACACCCGGGGCCTTCAGAAAACCAAACCACCACAGATTTGAATGCCACCATTTCAGCCAGAAATGTAGTGTTTTGAAAATAAAGGCATAAAAATCAGATTTGTACATTTTAAATTCAAATCATACAGCAGTGGCACGTTTCTCATTCCCCAGGATGCATTAAATATTTCTACACCTGACCTAACCTACCTCTGTCATATGAGCTGTTAGACCTCACCGTTTAAAAAGAAAATAAATGAATTAAATACCTTTCCCTTTAGCGCCCCCAGGTGAATATTCAGCTTAAATACAGGTGCAAATATGCTTATAATATTGCTTTGGGGACAGGGGGGAACAAAAGTAGCTCATGTTGAATGTATCTAGGATGACCTTTCATGAACCAAATAAAGATGCTGACATGAGAGATACATTTATGCAAAATGGATCTATTTCTAACTCCAACAAAAGAGTCACTGCGGTCAAAATCCTGAACTCGTGTTGAGAATTCCCTGTTCAGAGTAGACGGCTGTACTCCGATCGCCCCTGAGCAGACTCGGTGAAAAGTCAGCGGATTAAAAAGCCGTCCTGAGAGCGGGAAAATAATAGAGGAAAGTAGGCCAGCTTGATTAGACCTGGAGTATAAACGTCTCCTCCCCTGGAACAAAGACTCGCCCTTTTCCTTTCCCTCACTGCTCTCTCGCAGAGACACAGTGCATTCAATTAAATATCAGAAATGTAGAAAATGATGAAACTCTCCAAGGAGAGAGAAAAACAAGAGGATGTCAGACACCTAATCTCCAGCTGAATGGATGGATTAGCAAGGTGAGGATACACAATACAGATGCACACAACACAGACACCGATACACTGATACTGTCCACATCACAGATACACACCACAAATAACAAACAAATATGCACTATAGATAAGCACTATAGATACAATACAAAGATATACTATAAACACACACTGCAGATAAACACTGCACACAAACACTACACATAAACACTGCAGATAAACACTGCAGATAAACGCTGCAGATAAACACTGCACACAAACACTACAGATAAACACTGCAGGTAAACACTGCACACAAACACTACAGATAAACACTGCAGATACACACTACAGATAAACACTGCAGATAAACACTGCAGATAAACAAGGCACACAAACACTGCAGATAAACACTATAGATAAACACTACAGATAAACATTACAGATACACACTACAGATAAACACTGTAGATAAACACTGCACACAAACACTACAGATAAACACTGCAGATAAACACTGCACACAAACACTACAGATAAACACTGCAGATAAACACTATAGATAAACACTCTAGATACACACTGCAAATAAAGACTATAGATAAACACTACAGATAAACACTATAGATAAAAAGTGCAGATAAACACTGCAGATAAACACTATATATAAACACTACAGATATACACTACAGATACACACTATATATACACACTACAGATAAACACTGCAGATAAACACTATAGATAAACACTCTAGATACACACTGCAGATAAACATTGCAGATAAACACTATAGATAAACACTATAGATAAACACTGCAGATAAACACTATATATAAACACTACAGATATACACTACAGATACACATTATATATACACACTACAGATAAACACTGCAGATAAACACTATAGATAAACACTGCAGATAAACACTGCAGATAAACACTGCAGATAAACATTGCAGATAAACACTATAGATAAACACTGCAGATAAACACTATATATAAACACTACAGATATACACTATAGATAAACACTATAGATAAAAAGTGCAGATATACACTACAGATAAACACTATAGATAAAAAGTGCAGATATACACTACAGATAAACACTATAGATAAAAAGTGCAGATAAACACTGCAGATAAACACTGCAGATAAACACTATATATAAACACTACAGATACACACTGCAGATAAACACTATAGATAAACACTACAGATAAACACTGCAGATAAACACTAAATCCACTAAACATCCAGTTGCAGAGGTGGCGGATCCACATAAGAAGGTTCCGGAAAGATAAACACTACAGATAAATACTGCAGATACACACTACATCCACTAAACATCCAGTTGCAGAGGTGGCGGATCCACATACGAAGGTTCCGGAAAGATAAACACTACAGATAAACACTGCAGATAAACACTGCACACAAACACTACAGATAAACACTACAGATAAACACTGCAGATACACACTACAGATGCACACTACAGATAAACACTGCAGATAAACACTGCACACAAACACTACAGATAAACAGTGCAGATACACACTACAGATGCACACTACAGATAAACACTGCAGATAAACACTGCAGATACACACTACAGATGCACACTACAGATAAACACTGCAGATAAACACTGCACACAAACACTACAGATAAACAGTGCAGATACACACTACAGATAAACACTGCACACAAACACTACAGATAAACACTACAGATAAACACTACAGATAAACAGGGCAGATACACACTACAGATAAACACTGCACACAAACACTACAGATAAACACTACAGATAAACAGTGCAGATACACACTACAGATAAACACTGCACACAAACACTACAGATAAACACTACAGATAAACACTACAGATAAACAGTGCAGATACACACTACAGATGCACACTACAGATAAACACTACAGATAAACAGTGCAGATACACACTACAGATGCACACTACAGATAAACACTACAGATAAACAGTGCAGATACACACTACAGATGCACACTACAGATAAACACTGCACACAAACTCTACAGATAAAAACTACAGATAAAAACTATAGATAAACACTACAGATACACACTACATCCACTAAACATCCAGTTGCAGAGGTGGCGGATCCACATAAGAAGGTTCCGGAAAGCAGGTGTGCTAAATTTCTGCTATATTTGGAGGCTCATATTAAGCTCTGCACACGACGGATAAACACTACAAATACACACCAGAGATACACATAAACTCACACACACCTATTATACACACCACAGGTACACAACACAGATACACCCTCCAGACACACCACTGAAACACACAATACACACCACAGATACAAACCCTGTCCAAACTGAGAGTAAAACCACACTCACGCTCTCAGCTATTGAGACTGAACGCCAGATGTGTGAGATGCTCCTAATTACGATGTTTGTACACACACCTGAGAACCTGAGAACCGTGTCAAGTCGTTTGTTTTTGTTTTTTTCTTCCTAAACAACAAAACATGCGATCTCAGGTGTTCAGGATCTGCCACAAAATCAGACAAAGAACCCCAGAATGTGAACAGTCACGTAAATAATTCGATTTGATACACAGATTTACAAGCACGTTGCAGAGCTAAGGAGATAAACTCTGAAAAAAAGGAAAAAGAAAACAAAAACAAAAGAAAGCTGTCATTTGGGGGTTTTGTTTGTTTGTTTCTTTTGTAAAAGCTGCACTAACATGATACAGAAGAGGAGGTTTCTAGTCGGTGTATTTGTTTAACCTTAATTCTCCAGCTCTCTGTTTGCTTTTTGTCTTCCACAAATACGATTACAACATCAGTATTCATACACATCACATCATTCTGTGTGTTAAATGTATTTTATCTTGCCATACACACCACACTGAGCTGAGTCAAAATTAAAAAAACAAAAATAAAAAAAAAAAGCCTGCTGGGATTTTCAGTCCCCGAGCGAGTCTAAAATGGCGCAGGCTCTAAGTTCTTGTCAGCAGAAAAGAAAAAGAGCATGTAGTCTTCACTGGTTTGGCAGTGACACAGGAAACACGCGAGGATGTTAGTTTTGCTGGGATCCAAATGAATGGGTCGTCCGTTCCCAAAGGAGACGTTCGAGTGCTTTTGACATTTCACAGCACGTCCCAGTCCTTCCTCTGGAAGTTTAATTTTACGCATCGTGCAGGCAATATGAACTGGCAGGAAGCCGCGAAAGCCGGTTCACTCACAGGTGGGGAAGTGATTTTCCCTCTGCGCCTGTTTTCATGTGCTCACGGACACTTTATTTAATCAGAGCTCACGCTCGGTTGTTGCTCTCTGGAGGAAAATATGACTATAAAAAAATTGTTTAAAAAAAAAAAAAAAACGAATGGAAAGGTGTCCAGGAGGTGACTTTGATTCTAAACCTCGGCTTTAATTCTTCGTGGTACAGTCAGGATGAGATATTTCAGGGGCTTTGTGTACGAAATCAAACGGGGGCAAATAGTCTAAAACTCGAAAGGGATTGTGGCTTAAAGTGAAAATTTTTTAAAAAAGTGCTTTTAGACAGAATGGAATATTACATATTATTACATTTAATTCGACGGAACTATTAAATAATTGACTGTTAATATTAATATTTCTGTGAACGGGAAAGAGGGCACTCTGCAGTTGCTGATTGGCTTAATTAGAGTTGAAATAATAATAATAATAATAATAATAATAATAATAATAATAATAGTATGCATGCTTATTTTTACATAATAATTGCTAACGAAAAATAAGCATGTAAAGTTATAGAATAAAATAATATAAAATAAAATATGTTATATATTTTAACGCATATCAATAATATAAAAATCTATAATATTTTTACAATAATTTTACATAGATTTGTTTTTGTTTTATTTCTTTCTTTCCATCCCCCCCTCCCCCCGCCCCATTGTACCACATTTGTAGGTTGCAACCTCTGACCAAAACCTAACGAGTAAAGACTAAAACACTCAGGTGTGTGCTGTTGCAGGAAAATAATCAACAACAGGGTGGTGTGATGGAGCCCGATGCTAAACGGAGTAACGGTGACCTTTCTTTTCCTGTAACAGGACATTTTAATGTTTTATTCTTCTTATACAACAGCAATTCACCAATAAATCGAATTTATTATTTATTCATTAAAGAAACGTCGTACTTTTTATCCGGTTATAGTTACATTTAGATTGTGGCAAACATCTGTCAAACAAGTTCCTGACTAATCAGTACTAAAGACAATTCGACGCCGTCATGGTACAGCCTTCTGTTCTTGTCAGAGAACAACAATAAAAAAAAAACTGTGAAAATTTGTCTATTTTTTAAAAAAAAAAAAAAGTTTTTTTTTGCTCTAAACATAGTTTTGTTGTAAAATTCCATGGGTCGAACATATGGGTTTGGTTAAATACATAGAGCAAAGTCCATTTGTCGACCTCATCCTAATACTATAATCCCAAACATGCAATCAGAACAGCACAGTGTATCACGCAGCAGGACGTGAAATTCTTACGCCATCCAAAATCCTCTTTACTCCCATGTTCTCTGCTGCATTGCGATGCCTGAAATTTCTGCCATTAATAAAGTTCGGATGACGTTTTCCAGGAAATCGCATCCATATTCCTGTTATCCTGAATATGTGCGTTTTGTTTTTACCTTTTTAAAACGATCGATACGTTGTATTACAGTCGTGACAAGAATATCTACGTGTACATTTCTTGTGATCTAGAAATGAAGAAAGAAAGCCCCTACGGTGGAGAATCGGCTCCCCCGAGCGCAATCTCGGCTCTGCTCTGAAAATTTTTACGCGCAGGAGTTTATATGCGGCGTGACGGCTTCGTATTTGTTCAGACTCTTGTTTTGGTTCGCTCTCATAAAATGTGCAGACTGTAATCCATGCAAAGCCTTATTCCACACACACACACACACACACACACACTTTCAGTCCTTCGTAACCTTTATTTGAGTTGAGCATCTTGACACTTCTGATATGACACGAAGCAGCTCAGGGCCTCGGGCGAGTCGAAGCGAGGTGATGTTAATGGGACAGATACGGTGGGTTGTACAGATAGTCCCAGTTTATAATATCATTGTCTTGACTGACAAACAGCAGACTTTATTAACTGACGTTTTAGTGTACTCCTGGATTCGTTTTCCATAAGGAGGTGATGTAATGTAATTATTACCAGAGTATCTCTGGGATATTAGTGCTGTCCAAACCTGTCATGTCCCTCATTTTATTTACTGACATGAAAGATTAAAAAAAAAATGCCGTATTTTATCTACTGTAAAACCGACCAGTAGAAATAACTCCAGGAAATACACTATATATATATATATCCTATCCAAATTGACATCTTACTAAAGTTATATTAGGTAAATTATATCACAAGAGTAAACGGCTATGTGCCGGAGTGAACTTGTACATAATACAGACATACAGAAACTACACGCAATACAAAAAAAAATGATTAAGAGTTTTGGATATTTTTCATCTGTAACACACGTCTTAGATTTAAATATTTCATGTTCTACATTCATTTTCATTCTGTTAACCAGTTTTTAGTCTTTTTTCATCATTTTTTTCAGACTTTTCTTCTGAAACAATGTTCTGTAGTCCATGTAAACGTCCTTCCTTCGATGATTAAATGATCAAATACGGATGTTACATGTATTTGTCCCTCAATGTTGCTGAACCATGTGCTCTTTTTCTCAGGTCTCCTTTTATATAGTATCTTTTGTGTATCTGTAATGATTGTTTATTTATTGTGCAGGATATGTGTGATGATGAATTTTTTTTTGTTTATTTGTCATCTAAACTGTTTGTATACGACTGTTTTTTTGTTTACGCCGTATACATTGTATGTAAGTGTTGATTACTTGTTTATTTATTGTACAAGATGTTTGTGGTTATTTGTTGTTTACAGTGTTTGTGAGTGAGGATTATTTGTTCATTTCTCGTGCAAGATGTTTTCCTGTATTGTTTATTTGTTTATTTATTGTACATGATGTTTGTGGTTATATGTTGTTTACAGTGTTTGGAAGTGAGGATTATTTGTTTATTTCTTGTGCAGGATCTTTTCATGTATTGTTTATTTGGCTGATTTGTTGTAAAAGATGTTTGTAAATGAGGATTATGTGCTATTTGTCATATAGAATGTTTGTAAGTGATGATTACTTGTTTATTTGCCGTATATGTCCGTAGGTGATGGGTATTTGTTTATTTAAATTATAAGATAGTTTGTAAGTGATGATTATTTGTTTATTTGTTGTATATGTCCGTAAGTGATGATTAGTTGTTTACTTGCTGTATATGTCCGTAGGTGATGGTTACTTGTTTATTTAAATTATAAGATGCTTGTAAGTGATTATTATTTGTTTATTTGTTGTATACAGTGTTTGTATGGGATGATTGTATGTTTATTTGTCATATAAGATGTTTATAAGTGATAATTATTTGTTCATTTGTTGTATATGTCTGTAAGTGATGATTAGTTGTTTACTTGAAGTATAAGTTGTTTGTATTTGATAATTATTTGCTTATTTGTTGTATAAGATGTTTGTAAATGGTTATTATTTACGTATTCGTCGTATATGTTTGTAAGTGATGATTAGTTGTTTACTTGAAGTATAAGATGTTTGTATGTGGTAATTATTTGCTTATTTGTTGTATGAGACTTAAAGGCAGGCTTAAATGTATTTTTTTGTTTTTACATACCTTGAATAGTTCGTCTTTGAACTACTTTATAAAACTGCAATCTGTGCTCTTTTTATACATGAAAAATGGGTGCTATTTTTCAAACAATTGCATAAAACAATATTTTCCATTTTTTTATGTTAATGTTGGACCACTGGATGCATTCTCGCAATTCTGAACAAACTGTTTTGTTTATGCTATGCAAATTAGCGCATGTTTGATAATTGTTTGCCTTATTTGCATATTTTTAATACAAAGAAAAAAAGGAAAAAAAAAAAGCATCTTGTTTTATGCCGTCATCAGTTGCAGTTCAATTCTGATATAAATAAAGGGGATAAATAACTCCATTAGGGTGTGCTAGGCAGCAAATCATCTTCAAACTTTTTTTTTTAATGAGTCCATAGTGCTTAAAGCCAAGTCTGATTCCCCTCCAGTCCATTTAATCCAACACACCTACTCCCTCAATCATTCCCATCTGCTGATGGCTGAAGCACGGCCCACATGTTTCATGTTTCAGATCATATTTATTGTAAATTCTGGCTTGGCGGTGCCTCAAAACAGATCTCACGGTGACCTCAGGTGCACAGCTCATCTGTTTTTGATAAGCCCACTGACGAGGGCTCTCGGCGATCACACACATTTGTTTTGGGTGACGGCTTTTTGTTAGGATGGCCGTTCGTCTCGTAGTGGCTCGATGAGTTTGTTGATTTGAGGCTGTAGCCGAGCAGATTTTTCACAGCAGCCTATATCCTGAACCATTCTTCACCTTCATCTGTCCTCACAGTACAAGTGATGGGTTTCCAGAAATACACCAAAAAAAAATTGGGAGAAAGAGCTCTTTTTCACACCCTTCACTAACCTCGGGGGCTAAACTGAAACGCTCCATGCCTGTCTGGCCGTTTGAAGTCAGAGGAGACACCGCGAAATCTAGATTGATACGGCTGCAGAAGCTCTGACTAGCACTTGGGCCGACTTTACAGTTTCTTGGAATGATGATGTCACCGCATTTCCACTATAAAGTCTCCCTTGTGAGGCCGTAATGGATTTTCAGCTCCTTCAACGTCCCCATCCTGCAGTTTTTTAATGATTTCTGGACAGTGGGAAAGTGGAAGGCTGATTTTTCTGATGCCTGCTTTGAGTGTAATTGTGTATGCAAACGTGTGATTTCCCTCGGCTACATCACTGTTTGAAATTGCGATCATGTTTTTTTTGTTGTTGTTGTTGTTGTTGTTGTTTTCACACAGACCTTCTGGTCATTTGCGTTGCCAATCCTTTTCTCACAATGAGCTCGGAGAATTTGCTAAATCTTCCAAATCTTTTGTGTCCATTATGAGCCAGTCATGGAATCTAATCAAGGCATTGATGAATGTATTTCTCTGGCAGTCACGCTATAGTTTCAGCTGCAGTTTGGATGTTTGCACATTGAATTAATTGTGATTTACTGACTCACGAGACTGATACAAAGCCAACTGAAAGTACGAATTGGGAGGTTCACAATAAAGCCGCTGAAAATGCGAGAGCCGAAATTTACAAGGGATGGTAATGAACAATAAAAGTTAATGCCACTTTGTGCATTTTGCCAGCTAATGACTCACGTTTTTTTCAAGACAGCATAATTGTCTTTCTCTCCCTCTTTTCATCACTTAGGCCATACAGGCTGCCTGGTAGAACTAATTATTATGAGCAAGGAGCAGTTAAAAGTTAATAAAGGATCTGAAAGCAAATATTAGAGTGAAGCCAAGTTAATAAATGAACCCCAGGACTAATTAAGGTTTGGTTACTAAATGTTGCTATTAGAGGATTTTTTTTAAAAAAAAATCCAAGTCCTGCCCACTCCAGAAGGAATTCAGCCCAATTCTGGCCACTCCTGCAGAAAGTTTCACCAATGCAACCCACTCCCAAAGGAATTCTGACCCCGCCTACAGAAAGTTTCACCCATCCAACCCACTCCCAAAGGAATTCTGACCAATCCTGCAGAAAGTTTCACCCAACCAACCCAGTCCCAAAGGAATTCTGACCCCGCCTGCAGAAAGTTTCTCCAATCCAACCCACTCCCAAAGGAATTCTGACCACTCCTGCAGAAAGTTTCACCCATCCAACCCACTCCCAAAGGAATTCTGACCCCGCCTACAGAAAGTTTCACCAATCCCACACACTCCCAAAGGAATTCTGACCAATCCTGCAGAAAGTTTCTCCAATCCGACCCATTCCTGAAGGAATTCTGTCCACTCCTGCAGAAAGTTTCTCCAATCCGACCCATTCCTGAAGGAATTCTGACCACTCCTGCAGAAAGTTTCTCCAATCCGACCCATTCCTGAAGGAATTCTGACCAATCCTGCAGAAAGTTTCTCCAATCCCACACACTCCCAAAGGAATTCTGACCAATCCTGCAGAAAGTTTCTCCAATCCAACCCACTCCCAAATGAATTCTGACCAATCCTGCAGAAAGTTTCTCCAATCCGACCCATTCCCGAAGGAATTCTGACCCCGCCTGCAGAAAGTTTCACCAATCCAACCCACTCCCAAAGGAATTCTGACCAATCCTGCAGAAAGTTTCTCCAATCCCACACACTCCCAAAGGAATTCTGACCACTCCTGCAGAAAGTTTCTCCAATCCGACCCATTCCTGAAGGAATTCTGACCAATCCTGCAGAAAGTTTCTCCAATCCGACCCATTCCCGAAGGAATTCTGACCACTCCTGCAGAAAGTTTCTCCAATCCGACCCATTCCCGAAGGAATTCTGACCACTCCTGCAGAAAGTTTCTCCAATCCCACCCACTCCCAAAGGAATTCTGACCACTCCTGCAGAAAGTTTCTCCAATCCCACCCACTCCCAAAGGAATTCTGACCAATCCTGCAGAAAGTTTCTCCAATCCAACCCACTCCCAAAGGAATTCTGACCACTCCTGCAGAAAGTTTCACCAATCCGACCCATTCCTGAAGGAATTCTGACCAATCCTGCAGAAAGTTTCTCCAATCCGACCCATTCCCGAAGGAATTCTGACCAATCCTGCAGAAAGTTTCTCCAATCCCACACCCATTCCTGAAGGAATTCAGATCAATCCTGGCCACTTCTGCAGGAAGTTTCACCAATCCCACCCACTCCCAAAGGAATTCTCATAAAATCCTGCAGAAGGTTTCACCAATCCGACCCATTCCTGAATGAATTAAGACCAATCCTGGCCACTTCTGCAGGACGTTTCATCAATCCCACCCACTCCAAAAGGAATTCAGACCAATCTTGTCCACTCCTGCAGAAACTTTCACCAATTCAGTCTAATCCTGATGGAATTCTAGCCACTGCTGTAGGAAGATTAACCACTCCCCCCCACTCCCAATGTAATTTTGACCAAACACAGCCAGTCCTGTATAAAATTTAACCAATCCTGCCCACTCCTGAAGGAATTCTGACCAATATTTGACTGCCTACATGAAAGAGAAAAAAACCCCCACCTATTTCTGCAATTTCATTATTGAGACCCATGGGATCCTAGTTCTGATGTACACCTCTAATTGGTGTCTCTGACCTGTGTGTTACAGACATACAGAGAGCTGCTGGCTTTTATATCACAGCAATGTTGAATTTCCAATATCAATTGGTCAGAAGGTATTGATTAATTTTCTGTACCAGCAGCTCTCACAATAGTTCCAGCTGCAAGGCAAATCACAGGTTTAGATTAATGAACTCGTTCGAATACAATATCAATCTCGACTCATTTACATACTGATGTGTAGGGCAGATGTGCCACGTAATCTAAGACTGATAATACACAGATTTAAAAAGCAATTTGTAACAGTCAGTAACATCTTTCCCAGAGTAAATCATTTATTTTTTCGTCCTAATAACTTAGAAAACTAAGGAACGACTCTTTATAGCTGTTATAATGTACGTAATAGCATGGACTAAAGCACGATGTATAATCAGTTAATAAATGCGTAAATTACTGTTGCATAAAAGGAATTTAAAGATGTCAGGGCATGCTGTTATAGGAAAAGAATCAATTGGGAGGTAAATATTGAATGGAAAAGAATGGCACAGTTAAAAAGATACACTTACAGTGAAAAGGGATAGTAAGGTTCCCTTGACCAGAATGACGTAATAAGCCTTAAATTCCAGGCTTATTATGTAGTTATTCATCTTAACGCATATTATTCATTATTACCGTGAAACCCATAGGAAAAGTGTGTAGGTACAAGAGGAATGCAAGCCTGAGTGGGAGTGTAAGTCATTAAGGAAGTGAATTATCTTATGCTAAGGAGCCAGGGTTCATTTATAATGCTGTAAATATAGAAGAAATACACACACATGGCTTTTTATAATGTGCATGTCACACCGATTTTTTTTCTGTATTTTTATTGTTTCTCACGCTTATTTTTTTTTATTAGCTTTTGTTGTTACGCATTTGTAATATTTATTTAGATCTTTTCCGTTATCTTTTTAGTTTTCTTTTTTTATTATTTATTTCATTTTTGTCTTTCTTTTTCTCTCCTTATTTTTCTTCTCCGTCTCTTAGGAATGGCTTTTACAGTCCATAAAAATGTAATGTTATATATGGCTAGCAAAGTTCTTATTGTCCTCTGAAGAGCAGGGATGGTGGTGGGTTACGAGGAAAAACAGAAAGGAAAAAAAAAAAACGACATTGCTCAATATTCCCAGTTACAGAAAACCTAACATAATGGAAACATTAGTGTTAACATTCTGACAACTAGAAATGTTGCAGCAGTATTGTTTAATGTTATATAAAAAATCAGAGGTTCAAAAAATGTTCTACTCAGCAAAAAATTTGTTAGCTAGGGAAGAGTCGCAGCTGTTGGGACAGCTACGAGAAGTTTGCTCCACCACCTGGATGCTTTGTATTGTAGAAAAGGTTCTTGATGATTGTATGTATAAAAAAAAAAATCGATCAAAAGCAGGAGATTAAAAAGGTGGAGTCTGAGAACGACAGAGCTCAGATGTTTGACAGGAGTCTTATCAGTTCATCGAAAAAAAAAGCAGCTTGGATTTGACACATAGCTAGATACAATGAAAAAGCGAGAGAGAGAGAGAGAGAGAGAGCAAGAGAGATGGATGGTATGTGGAGTTCTTGGCGTGCAGGCACAGCAGTCATTATGGATGCAGATCAGCGGGATGCTGAAGGAGGGGGTTCGACTCGCCCCAGCTGGATTCCTGGCTTTGTGTGGAATTGCCTCAGACGAATCCAATGCTTGCACTAATCTCTCGCCCCCTGCCCTGCCAGCTACTCCAAAAACCCTCCAACACATCCGCCTCAGCGGGACAGTGATACTCAGCATTTCTGTCTAATCCTCTCTTTATCTGCATCTTCCCCATGTGCACTTGTGTTATTGAATTATGCCAGGAGAACTCGTTGTAGTCGAAGGCACACAGTTGGCTCTATTTGTTTTGTTGTTTGTTTCATTTTCTTTCCTTTTTCTATTCTTTCCATAGAGGTCATAAATGAATTCAGGATTCACGCTTTTATACAGATTTGACCATTTATGTTCTGTTCTAGCAGCTCGTGTGTTTGAATTACTGCAGTCCTATTAGTGCTTCTAATGCAAAAATCTTTGCCAAAAAAAAAAATCTACTAATGAATAGCTCCATGCTTTGGATTCTCATTAGCCATAAACATATGTCCTACGTCGCTGTATCAATAACTCTATATCATCATTTCAGCCAGCTCCACAATGCTGACTGCAGTACATTGTGCTGTTCCTGTTAAATCGTTTCATATGTCGGAGAGAAAATCTTCTGTTCCTGTTCTTTCCAGATGAATTCCAGTTCCTTGTTGTGGTTTCCATAAAAAAAATAAAAAAATTTTTTAAAAAAGCTTGGAATGACCGTACGTATTGTGAAATGTAAAGAGAGTATGATCCAAAAGTCTGAGTTCACTAGCAAAGGATTGTTTTATTTCATCAACTATCAAAAGTTCTAATTAGATTTCTCCAGCTGTCAATGGTCATTTCTGTCAAATTACGTTTATCCCAATACGATTTCATCGTTCCTCGTTAATTCACGTTTTTTTCTTCTTATTCTTCTCAAAGCAGTAGAGATAATAACGCATAACACATAGCAGACTGTACGAATGCAGTCCGAATCTGGTTTCAGTTCTTAAATCTTGCGTATCCATTACATCATACATCCTGTGTTTACTTATTTTTGCATTATAGTTGAACAAGACCTGTTGTCCATCAAAATAGAAGTTTGACAGTAAAATAATCAGCAGCATAGCCCTTAACTAATAATCTAGTGCACTGAGCTGAGACATGACAGACTCCAGCACCAGGTTAAGTAAATATACACTCACTGAGCACTATTAGTAACACCTACTCATTCATGCAAGTATCTAATCAGCCAATCGTGTGGCAGCAGTATAATAAATTGCCACAGTGTGGCAATAAAGAAAACAACATCCGGTGAGCAGCAGTTCTGTTCAGTTGTTGATGAGAAAGGTCAGCGGAGAAGGCTACAGTGATTCAGATAACCACTCTGTACAATTGTGGTGAGCAGAAAAGCATCTCAGAATGCACAACACGTCATACTTTGAGGTGGATGAGCTAGAAAAGGAGAAGACCACGTCGGGTTCCACTTCTGTCAGCCAAGAACAGAAAGCTGAGGGTGCAGTGTGCACAGGCTCACCAAAACTGCTGATGCACACAGACGGTAGGGTCAGAATTTGGCACGAACAGCATGAATCCATGGACCCAACCTGCCTTGTGTCGACAGTCCAGGCTGGTGGAGGTGGTGTAATGGTGTGGGGAATGTTTTCTTGGCACACTTTGAGCTCATTAATACCCATCAATCATGGCTTGAACACCTCAGACTATCTGAGTATTGTTGATGACCATGTGCATCCCTTCATAGCCACAATTTACAATCTTCTAACGGCTACTTCCTGCATGATAATGCACCGTGACAAAGCAAAACTAGTCTCAAACTGCTTTCATGAACATGACAATGAGTTCAGTGCTCTTCACTGGTCTTCCTAGTCACCGGATCAGAATTCAGAAAAATCAGCAGGGATTGCATGATACAATCATGGCAACATGGATCAGAATCTCAAAGGAACGATTTCCAACATGCTGTGGAATCCATGCCATGAAGAATTGAGGCGGTTATGGTGTTCCTAATGAAGTGTTCAGTGAGCACATGTAAGGAATAAAACACTTAAGGGTGTGATGTTATAGGAACATAATCAAGTCATCAACCCCATGAGGTTGATAATAACAGCGAGGTGTTTTATCCACTTTTTCCCCAGCTACATGTTGAAAAAAATTGAATTAAAGAATGACACATCATAGTTTTTATCCGTTTATAGCTACATTTAATTTGTGGCATCCACAGAACAGGCTATCAATTATGTTTAACCGCTAAAAAACTAGTCATTCCTTCACCAGCCTCTCTTTTTACAAGACTTTCTTGTGTCAGAAAACATAACGTTACTGTACATAAAAGCCGCTGTGCACGTTGTTTCTACAGAAAACAATAATGTATTATAATGAGCACATTATTGCAAACTTCTGAATCGTCTTGCAATCAGCACTAGTGTCAGAGCTGCTGTTATAGAAAATGATTCAGCATCTTCTGACCAATCAGAATCAAGAATTCAAAGGTGGTATAGGATTTCCTTTGATGATGTCCTCCAGTGATGATGATGATGATGATGATGATGATGATGATATTATATATTATAACATATTTTTTTTGTTTCTTTCAAACTGCTACAATGTTATCTGTATGAAACAGCTACATTTTCAAAGAAGTAAGCAATAAGGATCTACTAAGTAAATTTCTTTTCAAACAATCCTTGCTTGAGTTTCACGATATTTACGCCAGTGTGCCTCAAGGCAAGACTAATAAGATACATGCTCAAAATTCTCAATGCACACATGCATTGCCTAACATTTTAAATAGGAAAAAAAAAAAAAAAGTTTGTTTACACTAAATCCTCATAAACACATTTATATGATGATGCTAATCACCCAATGGATGAAAATTGTATTTGTAAGGAAGTATAATTAAAGAGTTTACAAGCCAATGCAGAGTGCAGACGCTGCGCAGAATGACAGATGTGTAGCATAATCAGCTCATCACAAACCACAGAGGTGATGATTTGAAAATAATTTGATCAGCGCAGGATCTGTGAAGCAAGTCATCTAAAAAAAAAAAAACTAAAAAAAAGGCAGCCTACATAATATCACTGAATGAGCGAGAGAAATTCCTCAAGAACTTTCGTAAGGAAAAATCGCATGACATCAGTGACAGGTTTTGATTCTGATTTAAACGCATCAGGAAGAACGCCCAAGGAAACAGGTTACCTGGATAATACCGGTTAAAGTAGTAAATGACCTACTAATAGCATCATACTTTAGAGCAGTCATTCTCAAAGAGGAAGGGGGGTCTATGACTTTTTTTTAGTTCAGTTTCAGTGGTGGAAATCACAATAAATCATTATCAAAGATATTTTATTTATTCTATAATTCGCTATGAATCATAACTGCTGATTGGTCCCTTAAGTTGAATGGGATTTTGTCCAAACCCCAAAACTCAAAAACAACAATGTCAACTTGGATCTAATGTGTCATCTGTTGCTGGAACGTTCCAAAATTAAATAAATAAATAAATGCTCTACAGCTCAAATAACTAGACAAAATATTATATTAAACATTTATATAATGTCCATGAAATGAATCTGTACTGAGAGGGTGTGTGGAATTTATTTGAGAGATAAAGACGTCCCTTGCTGCAAAAGGCTTAAGAATCCCTGCTTTACATTCACGATACTCTTCTAACCAACCTAGAAGAATTAAACTTTGTTGGAGTTAAGTGAATGTCTCATTCCTGACTCAGGTCTTATCAGGTTGTAAATGTTCTGGGTGATGTAAATATTTATACAATCATAACCAGCACTGAAAATGAGAGAAACCCAAGATATAGTGACCGGGTTTAGTTATTTTTTGTCCTGGATCATCCTTCAGTTATCAAACCCGTCACACTACGAGCTGTGTCCAGAATAAAACATTACACACTTTCAGATTATACTCACGGATCAATGATTTTGACCCTCAGAACTGAATTTCTTTTGAACAAATGTGTCTTCAGATCAAACCAAATATGGAAGACAGCTGTTCAGCTTTCACTGGTCATTGACATCAATATTGTGTTTTCAGCCGGTGTGGGCCGCATACACATTACAGGATCGTCACAAATTCCTGTTTGCGCTCATGTCATGTGCTTTGTCATAGTTATGTGCTTTTGTTTCTGTTCTAGTCCTGTCTCCACCCCTGTCTTGTCATTGGAGTGTTCCCCGATTGTGTCTATGTGTTCTGTTTTAACCCCATAATCGGTGTGTCTGCGTAAAACCTGCCGTTTGTGACCCTTGCGTATTTGTCGTGGAACCTTGTTTGTTGCGGTCTGCGTGTACATATTGAACACTGCTATGGACTTTAGGGATGATTTTTTTTTGGATTCTGCCTTCACTAACTGTATCTTCCATCCATCCATCTATCCATCTTCTCTACCGCTTATCCTTTTCAGGGTCACAGGGAACCTGGAGCCTATCCCAGGGAGCATCGGGCACAAGGCAGGGTACACCCTGGACAGGGTGCCAATCCATCGCAGGGCACAATCACATACACACTCACACACCCAATCACACACACTACAGACACTGTGGACATGCCAATCAGCCTACCACGCATGTCTTTGGACTGGGGGAGGAAACCGGAGTACCCGGAGGAAACCCCCGCAGCACGGGGAGAACATGCAAACTCCACACACAAAGGGAATCGAACCCCCGACCCTGGAGGTGTGAGGCGAACGTGCTAACCACTAAGCCACCGTGCGCCCTAACTGTATCACCGTATCAGTCGTAAAATACGTCTCATTTTAAATTGGAGAGGCCATGTCTCTTTACATATGTGAGGAAATTAGGAAACGCCACAAAGTATTCTGGGAAGATAATCGCTTAAAACAAGCCTAAAATCGAGACATGGTACTCAATTGTCTAGATTCAGGAGGGGTGAAACAACGACAAAAATCAGCCCAATTATCTTATTATCTTCTAGTGTGGCCGAAACATTAGCAGTGGAGCAAAAGAAGAGAAAAAGATTCATTTTTGTTAACATTAATGAGCCGTCTAGACTTCATCCAGCATGAAAGTTTTTAATATGCCTATTGAGGTCATATACAAGTCATTAGACTTAATATCAGACCAAAAAAAAAGGTAGATTTAGAGCTAAACCAAGAGGCAAAAGCAAAATCTGACCAATCGCAGTGTCTTTTCAGGAGCCATTATTCAGTATAATTAATGCCAGATTGAATTAATACCCTATTAAAGGAAGTTCAGTGGGCGGTATTCTGTAAAAACAAACAACCAAAAAATGAACTGCACAAAGCTTGATAGTTCCGATAGACCTGCAATAATAGTCTGCAAACTTATTACTAATGCATGTGAAAAGTATAGATTACATTAGCAGCAGCGAAAGTTATTTGAGTCTGTCATGTAGGAGGGGGGGGAAATCACAACAAAGGGATTAAATATACAATTTAATTTCAGAGGCTGTCAGTAGGATTCTTTATTTGTTTACACTGTCCTACACCAGCATTGAGTCTGTTGTGTGATTAAGTGTTCTTCACCTTGCATGCTGGAATCCTTATCTCGTACACAGCGTAGCGGTATTATGGGAGTGACGCTTAATAGAATGGAGCCTCAAGAAAATAATACACCCCAGTGATGGTAAACATTACATTTTGGTAAGAATTGGTAAGTGGTGTCATCGTCGTTGTCATCATCATCATTATCATCATCATCATCATTATCACCATCATTAAATTAGATTAGATTCAACTTTATTGTCATTGTGCAGTGTCACTGTACAAGTACAAAAGCTAAAGAAATGCTGTTAACATTTAAACAGAAGCGCAAATAGAAAGGAGCATTGAGTGATATAGTGCAAGAAAGAGACAATGAGGCAGGATGGCAGAAAAGTGCAATTGACAAAACAGTGCGAATGGCATGATGTATGAGCAGACATGAATCCAGAGATATGAATGAATGGAATCCAAAGACAGTCCTGTACAATTGAATATAAGTGCAAATGGAAAGGTATGCTAAGATCCTGATCAACATCACCGACGTCGTCGTCTTCATAATCATCGTCAGCTTTGTCCTCGTCATCATCTTTATCATAATCGCCAGCTTTGTTCTTCTCATCGATGTCATCATAGCCATCATCATCATCGTCGTTGTTGTCGTTTTTATCATCATCATCGTCAACATTATTTCAGTTACAAATAAGGGTTTCTTCTCACTCTGCTTCAAGAGTTATTCGGATAATTAAAGGATCTTAGCTCCTTAAAGGGGGTTCTACTTAGAACCCTCTCTGATTGGTTAACACTATGTTTAGGTTGTACATGAGGTAAGATGGCAGTAAAGGAAAAAGTGACAAAATAGTGCAAATGTGCATGATATAAGTGTAGACACGAATGAATGTAATCCAAGAAGGAAAGGTGTACAGTATAAAGATCATCATCATCAGCGTCATCATCAGCGTCGTCTTCATCTGCATCATCATCATCATCACCATCATAAATATCAGAAAAAACAGCCTCTCCTCTTCTCGCTCTCTCTGCTTCATGAGTTATTTAGATAATTAATGCTTCTCAGCTGCATAAAAGTGGTTCTACTAAGTGGTTCTTGGCCCCCAAAGAGACAAGCTGAAGAACCCTTAAAGTTGTCAGATTTAACCTGTTTGAGTGTATGAGCAACTGCCACATGACACAATATGCAACATGATACAAAAGTCACAATGTGATACATATTGAAACGATTCAACGCAAAACGTATTTTAAATGTTCGAGTTCATTTTATAATGTGCCAGAAAATAGATTTAATCAGTGTAAACATAAAGTACAGGCAGCATTGTGGTGCAGTGTTTAGCATTGCTGACTCACAGCTCCAGGGCCCCTGGTTGGATCTTGAGCACGGGTTACTGTCTGTGCGCAGTTTCACATGTTCTCCCTGCGTCCATGTGGGTTTCCTCTGGGTTCTCTGGTTTCCTCCCACCTGCCAAAACCATAGTGTTAAGTGGATTGGCTATGATAAATAGTCTGTAGTTGTAAACGAGTCTACGCATAGTGCCTCATGCCCAGGGTTCCTTCGGATAGACTTCGGATCCACCGCCATCCTGACCAGGATAAAGAGGTTACTGAAGATGAATGAACAATATGTTTGAAAAATGCTTGAAATTTCTGAGCCCCTGGAATAGATTACAGCTGATAACGTGCCTCATTCATCCTGCATGTCTAAGTAAAAAAATAAAAAGGAAATAAAATAACCCAACGTGTCAGCTTTCTGCCCTGATAAAATAACCAGCGCCATTTTTTAAGGACAAAGCGTGAATGCGCATCAAATTGATTGATTATGCTAATATATCTATGTAGATATTACTGTATTAGTATCATGTGGAAGTAGATAATGATATATTGGTCGCTGGAGCACAGCCCTTATCATCACCACCATCAACACTGATTACCATGAAATCCATTGCAGGAATTTAGTCGTAAAGCTTTAGAGTGGATATTAAATGTAGCTGAGACGAGATCCTAACAGCCGGCTGAAGAGATTTCCAATTAAAGCTTTTATCTTTGAAAGAATCAGTGGCCGAGGCAGATCCACTCGCGCTGGTAATAGAACTGATTACTCTGCCAGAATCTGTTATTCTCCACCAGTCTGCCCTGTAATTAAAGTCCTCTTTTCCCTTTTAGCCAATTTACTATCAGTGATATATTAAATACTTTGCTTCAAATTAACACTGGTGTTTAAAAAAAAAAAGAACTAAGTGCCTTTTTTGTGTGTGTGTGTGTGACTTGCTTTGCTTTTTGTTATGCAAGTAACAACTCGGACCGGACAGCTGTCACTCACTTTTACCTCAACCGAGCATATAATAGACCAATTACATTCTGACTTCAGCCAGACATCATTTCCTGGCTCTGTCAATCATTTTTTATTATGGGATAGCTCAGGCGTCGGGATGAAAATATTAAAATGTTTTAATAGCTGCATTCTGGTCTACAGTGTATATTTCTGTGTACACACAATGATTTTCTGTGTCTGTTTCTTTACTCAAGACCTCTTTTGTTGCGTTCATCCTGGATGATGATTGGCTGGAGGTGATTGGCACCTTATAAAAGCGACAAGAGAATAAAGTGTCCCCCAGCGATGAAGTTTATGTCTGAATATGTTGACAACGGCACAGCGCTCTCCTCTGAGGATTAGCTCAAAGTTACGTTCTGAATTTTCGTCGAAAAAGAGATTGATCCTCCTCAGCCAGAGGTGGTTGAGGAGATATGAGCAAGAGGACACATTTTCTTATCTTCTTACTTACTGACAACTAGTTGAATTAGATTTGAATTTATTAGCACTAGCATGAAATGATCACTAGTCAATCACCCGTACACACCCTACAGCATGTGAACACCACACTGACAGCGGCAAAGTCACTGAACTGGATGTAACTGATGGTGCTGCTGGCTTTTAGTCTGCTCGCACTAAACGATATCCAATTAAATTGTCAGAAATTCATTGTGTCATCCGACAGCTCGGCTTCGTTTATCCTGTCAGACGTTACAACAAATACCATCATACTCCTGCTGTTTTGCCTCCATGCCAAAGTTGTCAGCAACAGCAAAATCATGTATTGTGTCAAATCTGTACAACGTACACATGGATAAAAGGACAAAGTCTTTTGTTTTCCCTAAATGACTACAGAAGATTAACTAAAGATAGCCAAATATATATATATATATATATATATATATATATATATATATATATATATATATATATATATATATATATATATATAAATGTGCTTATACAAATGGATTGAAGGAAAAACTGTAAATCAGTACTAAGTTCTTCTGACTGATCACCTTTATTCTTTGATAAAACATTTCCATCTTGATGGGCGTGGTCTCTCTCAGGATGACTCCACCCCCACCTACAAGGCACGAGGGCTCACTGAACGGTTTTATACGGATGAAAAAATGATGTAAATAGTATACTATGGATTTCACATTCACCAAATCTCAACCCAATTGGAGATTTTGGACCGACGTGCTGGAGAGACAGCGCCCTCATGATCAATCACCATCACAAGAGACAAAACACCAAATGAGGGAAAATCTTTTGGGGAAAATGGTGTTCATCACCTCCAGTACAGTTCCAAGAACTGTAGAATCGATGCCAAGGCACAGTGAAGCTGTTCTCACAGTTTGTGGTTTCTTACAAATTTCCAGTAAGTGAAATCATGTCCAATAGAATTTTTTCTTATGCAGATTCTGACATGAATGTTGTTACCTACTTGGTGTTTGATTGCAAAATAAATAATTTTGCCAAGCTTTCTATGAGCATGCTCTGTATGCCGACTGAAATGCTGAGGAATGTGTCAGTATTTGTAAAGGTAAGAGAATTTGCACATTTACATCACAAAATTCAGCACCACTATTCTTTGTAGTTGATGAAGTGTGCTAAACATAATAGTGAAAAAATGTTTCCTCCTAGTCACTGGGTGAATGTTTTGAATGTGAAAGAGGCAGTTTATCTGGGAAACATGCAATCATGGCATTGGTATAAAGTCTTTGGAACCTACGGTTACTTCACATGGCTGAATGTAGTGTTACTGAATCAATATCGCATGCCACTGGACGTGTTTGGTGTGTGATTTGAGTAGCGGACGTTTTGCAGAGATCAAATATATTTGTCTAAAAATAAATTGTTATAATAATGTTCTCATTCAAATACCGCTTCTATAGTAACAAATTACACAGGGGATGCACCACATAATCGAAGACTACTAATGAAATGATTGGAAGAAAATGTTGATATTTTAAAAAGGGCATGCATATAAGAAGGTGTTTATGACACATTTATTTGGAAGGAGTCTCCAGTTTCAGTGGTTTTAAAAAGAGTTTGCGTTTGTGTTTCTGCTCTGCGGTTTCTCGGTAACGTGACAGGGAGCATCCTTTTGGTCTTATAAACCCTTTCAAGCTGACCTTTTGTACACTGCAGTTAACATGGGTGCCGTCACTAATTTGCTTACATTCAAATAGCGACCCAGAAACAGTGCAGAATCTTGAATATTAAATATTCAACATACCGAACATTTGCGTTATTTGTTTTAAATATTTCAAAATTCTAAAACCTCCTGTTTATTTCACATTTTAATTGAAACAAAAATCCCAAAATATCAGTGTGGTCTCAGACTTAAATTAAGTCAATTTAGAGCTTTTTTTAAAAAGAAATATATAAGATGTAAATCACCTACAAATCACAGGACTGATACTGTATTTATTTAACATCATTATTATTATTATTGTTATTATTAGTAGTAGTAGTAGAAGTAGTAGTAGTAGTAGTAGTTTCTGAACTATTTTTAAAGAGATAAAGAATTCTAAACAGTGTAAATTCCATACATGTCAAGAATATTGCAATATTTTGTTAAAACAAATAAAATGATAGTTCCTTTAATTTGTGGGCAAAATTAAATATTTTACACCTGAATGTTAACATTTTTTTGTGTATAAGCCCACTGGAAGATTTTAATTTCGGGTGTAATGTGTTTTTTGTTTGTTTGTTTGTTTTTTTGGTGTTGTTGTTGTTTGTTTATTTATTTATTTTTTTTACTCATGATATTCCTACACATACCAAATAGTACCATTTACTATTTAGAAAAAAAAAAACATTATTTATATGCTGTGCAATTTTAAGTAATTAAAAAAAACCCATCTAAATAATGTGGAAATGTTTTAAAATAATTTATGATTGAGACGAGAGAAAGAAATCGAGGCTGGTGGGGGAATGACTGTTTATAGATAGCTGCTATACAGTAAGTGACTATAAACAGATGTGTGTGGTTTTTTTTTTTTTAATATACAGTATGAAAATGGTAAATGTTGGCAAACAGCCGTCATATACTATAAGAGGAATAAATACTACTGGACATACTGTTATAGGAAAATAATCAACTTCAGGATGGTAACAGTAACTCCACTTCATGTCCTTGATTACTTGCCTGTAGCAGCACTCCCCCAAGTGTTTAATTCCTTACTCCAAGTGTGTTAGACGTGTGAGTATATGAGTGCTACAGTATGTAACTGGCGTGTAAGAGGGGGTTTTCCTCCATGTGTTGGTTTCCAGTATCATATGACTACAAATAAAGTGATACTGTTCAGAACTAAGAGTTAAAACATAAATATTCAGTGTTATCCATAATAATATATTCTCAGCTCTGATAGTTATGTATTTATTACTACGAAAAATTCATATTAAAACCGAAGTTACTGCAATCAGTGAAGCTGAGGCAGCTTTATGAGTTGAAGGTCTTTATTTACTGCCATAAAAGGAGTCCACTGAGGTTGTATTTATTAGTAAAGACTTTAAATACAGTCTGTGGGTTGAATTTAGTTTATATAGAAGATTCATATGAAATCTAATGAAATACGCATTTAAATTGGAATCGTAGTACTCGGCGACGTTAGGGACATGTCCACTCTTTTGTCGAAAAACAGCAGCTTAGCTACATATTCATGCCGCTGTAATAGTTTCTCAGAAGGCTATACTGTAGAATGAACACTGCACAAGCGAGTTTCCTGCATTTCATCACACACAGTTCGTGATATAGCATAAAGAATTTATTTACTGGAAGCTCCAAACATTATATTGTGAAATATGCAAATTTATACTACAGCTCAAAGCTATGATTGGTCAGATGTTGATTCATTTTTTGAAACCAGCAGCTCTGACAGCAGCTCTGGCTGTAATTTAAATCACAGGTTTATATTAATGCACACACAGGGATTTGTATATCAGACATGCCACATAAACAGATTAAAAACCGTGTGTAATTGTTGATACGGTGATGTTTTCTGTGAGGAGATGTTTATTTAAGATTGTTGGAAGAAGTTTCCAGGGTCTGCTCATTGTAACAGTCAGAGGCAGAGATGTTTCTTGCTATAATTAGCATAAGTGGATTCTTAGGGCTCCCGGACCACCTTGATTTTTTAAAATAGATATGCAAAAAAGTACACTTTACTGTCATTTACAGAATAGAAAGGAAAGAAAAGAAAAGAAAGAATATAAAGTTCAATTTACATAACTAAATTAGGTAACTAACATCGAAAGATTGTGAGGAAGCAGCAATCATGAAGCCTTCATATCTGGGGCAGAAAGAAAAAAATCAAAAGAGTGTAAACTCGCTTTATGGACATTCCAAAACATTGAATGTAGCTACACCGATCAGCCGTAAAATTAAAACCACCTGCCTAATGTTATGAAGTTCCCCATTTTGCCGCCAAAACAGCTCTGACCCGTCGAGGCATGGACTTCACAAGACCTCTGAAGGTGTGCTGTGGTATCTGGCACCAAGACGTTAGCAGCAGATATTCTAAGTCCTGTAAGTTGCGAGGTGGGGCCTCCATGGATCAGAGTTTTGTCCAGCACACACCACAGATGCTCGATTGGATTGAGATCTGGAGATTTGGAGGCGGAATCAACACCCTGCACTCTTTGTCATGTTCCTCGGACCATTCCTGAACAATTTTCGCAGTGTAGCAGGGAGTATTATCCTTCTGAAAGAGGCCATTGGCATTAGGGAATACCGTTGCCATGAAGGGGTGTACATGGTCTGCAACAATATTTAGGTAGGTGGTATGAGTCAAAAATAACATCAACATGAATAAAACAACATACTAACTACATGAGACGACACAGAACTAAATAAGACCTACACATTTCTACATAAAGTGCATGTGCAAACGTGTGCAAAAAACACAAGGCAGTACAGGCAGGTTGTGAAAAACCCTCGAGTGACTGCAAAAGACCTGCAGAAAGACTTGGTGGAAACAGGAACTGAGGTTACAGTGAGCGCAGTAAGACACGTACTAAACGCAGAAGGTTTCCATGCCAGAACTCCAAGACGTACACCACTACTGACCCAAAAGCACAAGAAAAGTCGGCTCAAAATCATATAAATAAGCCACAGAAGATTTTGGAGTCTGTTCTGTGGAGCGATGAAACAAAACTGGAACTTTTCAGCATGCTGGATCAGCGGTATGTCTGGAGGAAGAAGAATGAAGAAAGAACACTCTATCCACAGTCAAGCATGGTGGAGGCTCGGTGATGCTCTGCGGCTGCTTTGAATCCTCTGGCACTGGAAACCTGCAGTGTGTGGAAGGCAAGATGGATTCACTGAAGTATCAGGAAATCCTAGGAGAAAACATCATGTCATCTGCGAGGAAGCTGAAGCTTGAGCGTCATTGAACCTTCCAGCAGGACAATGATCCCAAGCATACCTCAAATTCCACTAAGGCTTGGTTGCAGAAGTAGTCCTGGAAGATTTTACAGGACCATCACAGTCACCTGACTTGAACCCCATAAATCTCTGGTGGGATTTGAAGAAGGTGGTTTCAGCACGTAAACCCAAGAATATTACTGAACTGGAGACCAATGCTCATGAGGAACGGGCTAAGATTCCTCAGGAACACTACCAGAAGCTCTGCATCTCATTTGCAGCAGGTCATAACAGCAAAAGGAGCTCTACTAAGTACTAAAGATGCTCGCCATGAAGGGGTTAAATAATTTTGAAACTGGAGAAGTCATTATAAGTTGCATTTTCAGTTGAATTTGTGGAAACCACTTGCAGAATTCGTTGTGTTGAACTATTTCAATTGCTTGTGTTTGATTTGTTTATCGCAAACAGCTGAAAGTCTGTACATTTTTACAATAAACCTGATTTGCGATGGGGGTCGAATCATTTTGATTGCAACTGTACAGATATTGCATTAGTTACTGCCCAGACTGCATTGCTCTGACCCAGTCGTCTAGCCATCACATATTGTCCCTTGTCAAAGTTACTCAGATCCTTACGCTTGCCCATGTTTCCTTCTTCCAACTCATTACCTTCGAGAACTGACTATTCACTTGCTGCCTAATATATCCCACCCCTTGACCACTGCAACTGTAACGAGATAACCAATGATATTTACTTCACCTGTCAGGGGTTTTAATGTATGGGCGGTGGTGGCTCAGGTGGTAGAGCAGGTTATCCGCTAATTGTAGGGCTGGCGGTTTGATTCCCGGCCCATGTGACTCCACATGCCAAAGTGTCCTTGGGCAAGACACTGAACCCCAAATTGCTCCCGATGGCAAGTTATTGCCTTGCATGGCAGCTGTGCTACCATTGATGGGTGAATGAGACACAGTGTAAAGTGCTTTGGAAAAAAGTGCTATATAAGTGCAGACCATTTAATGTTAAAAAGTGTCATTCTTTAATACATTAATGAACTCGCTGTGGTGCAAGAGGAATAAATCATTTCAGGACATACTGTCGTAGGAAAATAATCATTGAGGTGGTTACAGTAGCTCCGCTTTGAGTCTGACTTTGAGTCTATTATTTTTCCATAATAGCACACTCTGAAGTGTTTTATTCCTCTTATGCTTCTTATACATCAAGGGAGGCTTTATATCATGCCTACAGCTGTCATTATACCAGCCAATTTACTCAGCATGCACGTTTCCTTTCATTTTTACTCTAACCAGCTCAGTGAAGACACCGTGTAGGTAATGTAAACCACAGCAACCGCATTTTCAAAGCATCCATCACTCTGTGGTTCCTGGAAGTGTTTTAAAAGCTGGTGTGGATTTAAACATGGGCTGTAATGGCTGGCAATCTTTTACCTGAGACACGGTTCATAGAGACGAGTAAAAGACGCTTCAGAAACACTTCCAGTAGTATGAAATAACCTGGTGTCTTTTATTTCCCCCCATCAGTCCTGTCCCCAGAACTTTTCAAAAGTGCCTGAAAAAACACATTTAACTTGAATGTAACAGATGAACCTAATTCGGCTCATAGAAATGAAAACAAATTCTCTGATTCATCTTCACAGCGTACTTTTTTGTAGCTTTTGTCTCTCCACATCAAGGCTACTGGAGTGTTTCTCTTGCAGCGGATTAAAGTGCCGTCTACATTCACGCTGGAGTAAAACACAGGGGTTTATGTGTGCATGAGTAAAGCTTAGTGCCTCTGAATGTGAGGGGCATCAGGCAGAATACGAATGATTACGGCTCCGAGGGGAGAGTTCACAATCTCCGACGTGCCCTCAATTCATGAACCTCCATCAACAGAATTGCCTACGGTTCTCTGATGAGCACTAAAGCACATCTCATAACCCTGTGCAACATTACGAGTGATACTCTTATGTGCCCTTTCTCGAGGAGTGTCTAGTTCCCAGCTAATTCTATGCCTTCTGGGAGGCTTCAGGTGAGGATCGGGCCTTAGCTCATCTCTCCGAAAGCGGTGCAAGATGATTGAGTTTGATGCCTATGTGCAGATAGTTCATGGCCGTGTTCGGCATGCATGTCAATTTGGATCAGGAGTTATTCATCAAAGCGCAATTGCTGTGGGCTTGTACGCCTGACCCTGACATTGATGAATCAGGCATTATTGTGGGAACAAAAATACTTTGCCTGCAAAAGTCTAACCTAATCAGGCTGAACCGTAGCCATGCATGTCTCAAAGTCCATAAAGCCTCGGGCTGGAACCGCTGCAATTGGCAGCCTAGTTATTTTCTGCTATTACACCAGATGCTTTCAAAACCACAAGAGGAACCACTAGAACATACAATATGCAAAGAGACTAAACTTAGAAGCCTGAGATGTCTCAATCTTTAAAGCGCCCCTGAAATCAGACCTTTTTGCACCTGTCTCTGCACACCAATGCAGTAATATTGATAATCTGGATAAAAATGCAAGAAATGACGTGACTAATTTGAAAGCTGATCCCTCATCCCGTACTGGTCTCGTGTTCATCTAGTTAAATGCTCCCGAGAACGAATACGTCCCATCCTTACAGGCGTGTCTTGCTCTACAGTGGCAGCTCATGCGGCTTACGAGCAGTAAACATGGTTTTTGGCCCGCACAGTATTCCCTTTAACAACCCATTTATTGTCTAAGAAAAAAAAAATGGAAAATTCATATTGAAAAGGATGGAATTTGTTGAAGCTGCAGGTGACACCTCATACTGATCGAGAATGCAATTTCGTCTTTATACACAGTCAAGGCGTCTTCATCGGTAAGAGTGCTGTGAGGGAAAATAAGCAGTCAGAGACTTTTGGTTTTGTTATTTAATATAATTCTAGGGCATACAGTACACCCACTTTACATTTGCACACAAGATTTTTTGACTTTCTACTTATAAATATGAACAAAAAATGTATGTATTCATAAGAATAAACAATGATGTGTTTAAAAATGAAAGGGTAAAATGGATTTGGACAAAAAGTATATACACTGTGTATGTAAAGGTTACGTAAAAAGGTGTCAAGTTCTAAATACAGTCCCCTCTGGAAGTATTGGGACAGCACGGCCGATTCTATTGTTTTCGCTACGCATTGAACACATTTGTGTTTGAGATGAAAAGACGACCATGAGACGATAAGACAGAATTTCAGCTTTCATTTCCTGATATTGACATCTAGATGTGTTAAACTAATCAGAGCATGGCACCTTCTGTTTGAACCCAACTATTTTTTTAAGCGATCATAAATTTTGGAGCATGTGACTGAACAATCAGTGTGAGGGGTTTCTTGCTGCCCAGGTGTGTCTTGTTAAAATGATTGTTTAAAGAATTAATAACTCTGGATGTCTACTTGGTTTGAGCCCTAGGTTTCAACTGTGAAGACTGCATTTGTTGTTAAAAAGGATAAACCAACATGAAGATCAGAGAGCTGTCTCTGGGAGAAAAGCAAGCCATTTTGAAGCTGAGAAAAGAGGGGAAATCAGTCAGAGGCATTGCACAAGCATTGGGCATAGCCGATATAACAATTTGGAATGTCTCGAAAAGGAAAGAAACCACTGGTGTACTAACGATGGGAGGAACTTTATTATTCAGCAAGACAATGATCCAAAACACACAGCCGACTTGAAAAAGGACTTTATCAGGTGGAAAAGTGGAAGATTTTAGAATGGCTATGTCAATCACCAGACATTAAGCTAATTGAGCAGCATTTCACCGCCTGAAGAGGAGACTGAGGAAAGAAACCCCCTGAAACAAACAACAACTGAAAAAGGCTGTGTTGAAAACCTGGGAAAGCAACACAAAAGAAGAAACCAACAATTTGGTGATGTCAAAGAGTCGCAGGCTTGATAAGGTTATTGCAAGCAAGGGATATGCAACCAAATATTAAGTGTTATTTACTTTCATTTACTTCAAGACTTGTCTGTTCTTATACTTTTGGTCACCTAAAAATTGGGTAGGCTGATACAAAAGGTTCTGTTTTATGTTGTGTAACACATCTAGATGTAAATACCAGGAAATAAAAGCTGAAATCCTAATCTCTCGTCTCATTGATCTCCGTCTTTTGATCACAAACCCAAATATCTTTGGTGTATAGCACAAACAAATTGATTGGCCTTGCCGTTCCAATAGTTTCAGAGGGGACTGTATAAATTCTGCAAAAAATATTCTCGTGCAGATTGCATTATTGTAAAAGACTTTGCCACTGGTTGGGAATATTTAAACTCAATATGTAGCAATCAAGGTCAATGTGAAGGACCTTCCTAAAATTCTCAGGGACAACACTCGACTGGAAAAAGCTACGGAGGCATACAGCAAAGACCTTAAACTTCCCTGGAAATTTAATGGAACCAAACCTAATCGTCCCTGAACAAGTACGCCATGCACGCTTTCACAACACACTCTTAGACTAATGATAACTAAGGCAAGAAAGAATGCAGCAGTCACTCAAAAAGGAGGTGCAGGATGACCTGAAAGCAGCAGAAACAACAATAAGTGCGGAACCGCACCACAAGCTCCTCTAATCCTACACCTCATGCAAAATTGAAAACAAAAATGAAGCGCAGAGATCCACGTCTAACATTTGCACACATGCATTTAGACCAATCAGAACCGAAAAATAGAAGACTTTGACAATAATTATTTAGCTTGTCATGTTTGGAGAAAGAAGGGTTGCACATATGATCCAGAGAAGGACACCTACAGTAAAGGACAGAGGTGGAAGCATCATGATATGAGGCTGCTTCTCTGCAAACGGTACTGGGGCATTGGAATCAGAGGAATCATGAATGGAGAGATGTACCAGGATATGTTGAAGGAGAATTTAATTTCACTGGCCAAGAAACTGAATCTGGTGAGAAGATTACAACAAGAAGACAACAACCCCAGACATACAGAGAGACAGACATACATACAGACAGACAGACAGACAGACAGACAGATAGATAGATAGATAGATACACCGATAGATAGATAGATAGATAGACACACCAATAGATCGATAGATAGATAGACACACTGATTGATAGATAGATAGATAGATAGATAGATAGATAGATAGATAGACAGACACACCAATAGATATATATATAGATAGATAGATAGATATTAGATAGATAGATAGATAGATAGACAGACTGATAGATAGATAGATAGATAGATAGATAGACACACTGATAGATAGATAGATAGATAGATAGATAGACAGACACACTGATAGACAGATAGATAGATAGAGAGATAGATAGATAGACAGACAGACAGACAGAAGGATAGATAGATAGATAGATAGATAGATAGACAGACAGACACACTGATAGATAGATAGATAGATAGATAGATAGATAGATAGATAGATAGATAGATAGATAGACACACTGATAGATAGATAGATAGATAGATAGATAGATAGACACACTGATAGACAGATAGATAGATAGATAGATAGATAGATAGATAGATAGATAGACACTGACAGATAGATAGATAGATAGATAGATAGACAGAGAGATAGGCAGACAGGCAGACAGATAGATAGATAGATAGATAGATAGATAGATAGATAGATAGACACACTGATAGATAGATAGATAGATAGATAGATAGATAGATAGAGTACTTTATTGATCCCTGAGGGAAACTGTTTTGTCACAGCAGCAGACAATTACAGACATTACATATGACATTAGAGACAACAAAGTACTAACAAGACACATTTATCTGCAAGTCAGTAAGTAAGCTAGATGCACACAGTGTCGTGTGGAATAAAGTGTGCAGGTGATAAAGTGACAGTGAGTTAATAAATATAATAAAAACCGAACAATAAAGATAAATGTAGACAATCTGAGGTAGTTAGATAATGTGCATAGTAAAAAGCTGGTGTGTTGGTGGTGTTGTTCATGAGTAAACTGTATGGACGTGTTTCTCTGTGCATACTCTCATAGCCAACACCTCTCTTTTAGTTGTGCTGCAGATAGACCTGCCGGAGTGCCCGTTTACACCCTCTCACAATCTACACACTTTTATAGCACTGTAGGTCAAGAGCATATCTAATAATCCGTCGTCTCTATCTCTCTCTCGCGCCGTGTCTGTCGAGCTGTATGTGCACTCCTGCTGCCTGATGTGATGCCCGTGCCTGATCCTGAAACTATTGTACCGCTGTGGCTCATCTCGCTCCTCTGGATCTGCCTGATACATCCTGATGCCTCTTCTGCTTGGAGATTCTGTGCTTGTCACTCACTCTTGGCTGCTGTGAATGGTTTCACATGGATGCCCAGAAAATATTTTCAACCCAAGCCTCACGTTCAGTTCAGTGCAACATTAGATAGATTTTTTTTTTCTTTTTTTTACCTGAGAACTGCTGCTGTAATCATTAAGACGATCCTGTGTTCATCCCAGGACTCTTATTCACAATATGATCAGAGTGACTTACTTTTAAAAAAAAGTATTTTTAAGAGTTATAGTGTTTTCACTAGCAGGTGTCACATAGAAGACGGTGGATTGGCTTTTGTATCTGATTCCTTTCAAAGTTTCTTCCTTAAACCGTCTCAGGGAGTGTTTCTGTCACCTTCTGGCTTGTTCATTAGGGGTTAGAGAAATCCGGAACCCATGGCCTTGAGATGCTTTGCCAGGTTTTTAGTGCAAGCCACCTTCAGTTGCTGCTTGTTCGTGGGTCTTTCTGCCTACAGTTCTTCAGTAAGTGAAAAGCATGCTAAACTGGGTTGATGTCATCGGACATTTAAGAACATTCTATGTCTTTGCCTTAAGAAGCCCTTGGGTTGCTTTCACTGTAAGTTTTGGGTCATTATCACACTATCTGTACTGTGTCCTATTAGTTTTGCAACATTTGACTGAATCAGAGCTGCAGAAAGTACAGCTCTATACAGTTCAGAATTCATCCTGCTCCTTCTATCATCAGTCACATCATCAAGAAAACACCAGTGACCCAGTTCCACATGCAGCAACACATGCCCATGCCATAACACTTCCTCCACCATGTTTGACAGATGATGTGGTACGCTTTGGAGCATGAGCCCTTCCTTTCCTTCTCCATGCTCTTCTCTTCCAGAACTGCTCAGGCTTTTTTTTCCCCAACATTTTCTAACAAAGTCTAATCTGGCCTTTTTGTTCTTGAGTGTTACCCGTGCTTCGCATCTTGAGGTAAACCGTCTGTATTTACACCCATGAAGGTGTCTCTTGATTGCTGGCTTTGACACAGATACCTCCAGAGTGTTCTTGACTTGGCTAGATGATGCGAAGGGGTTTTTCTTCTGAGGAAAGAGTTCTGCGATCATCCACTTCAGCTGTCTTCCTTTTGGTGTCGCTGAGCTCACCAGTGCTTTCCTTCTTTTTAAGAATGTACCAAAATAGTTGATTTAGCCACTCCTAAAGTTTCTGCAATCTCTCTGATAGGTCTGTTTTGGGGTTTTTTCAGTCTAACAACGCACCAACATCTCTTTGGAACACATCTTGAGAGTTCCCATGAACAGCTACCAAATGCAATCCTTAATTTGTCATGAAATATTAAGGAAACATGCCACACCTGGCCTGTGAAAATGTAAGGACTCTAATGAATTACAGCTGAAAGTCTACACTTCAATTACATATTGGTTGCTTCATTTCAAATCCACTGTGAGGGTGTACAGAGGCAAAATTACCAACAAAAAAAATGTGTCACTGTCCACATAAAAGACCTGACTGTATATTATTAAAATTGCTTGATTAAACTGAATCATACGACAAAGCAGGATGTTCAACATGGCACACGTCAGGGTATCATCAGGAGAGCTGACGTAACACTTCATTTACATTTTAGTCGCTGGTTGATGGTCTTACCGTACAAAAATAAAATGCAAACAAATGCGAAGTAACAAAACATTTGGACGCAAAGTTTTTTTGTTTTTTTTTTAAACAACCCACAGCACTACTGCGCATGACACATGCACAAGAACGTGGTGAGCTGAATAAACGGCTCTTGCTCTGCTCTTTCTTTAATAACGAATGACCAAGGATGATCTATTTTTACATAATTAAACACCCACCTACGAGCAAACACATTAGCGTTTACATCAGAAGCATTGGAGAGTTACTAAAACACAAACAAATCAATCCTAACCAGCTGTGTCGATTTGAATTTAGAGCTGTTGCGACATCCTTCGCCAGTGGATTAAATCATAATCGGTATAATTATGAACGAAATTTATATTTCACATGGTAGAAACGATCAGGCTCAGCGTCTATTGATCTGATTCAGTAACACAAGTGAATAAGTGCTAATAGCCTACATTTTTAATAGAAATGCTTATCTTGATCGACTCCTCAATTCTATTAATGGGTCATTTCCTCCATGATGAGTGTTTTTATGAGAGGAAATCGCTCGTCAAGATGAAACAGCATATCACATCGCAGCATGGTAAAAAAAATATATAAACCATCGACTCAGCATAGCGTTATTTAATAATCTGCTTTAGAGAAACACAAACCGGATCCCCCAACCCCCTCCGTGGATGTTGGGATTTGAATAAGAAATGTGATGAAGCAATAATGCGCCTGCGACGTCTCATCAGCTCACCCGCTGCTGAATGACATGTCGCTCTATCAAGCTTCTTCAGATGACATGTGACGATGTGAAATTAAAAAAGAAAAAGAAAAACACCATCCCAGGACGCTTGGGATAAACGCAGACTTTTATCATCATGCTTTTCCATACCACTTATCCTTCAGGGTCGCAGGGAACCTGGAGTCTATCCCAGGGAGCATAGGGCACAAGGCGGGGGTACACCCTGGACGGGGTGCCAATCCATCATAGGACACAATCACACACTACAGACATGCCAATCAGCCTACCATTCAAGTCTTCGGACTGCACGTGGAGAACATGCAAGCTCCGCACACGCACAGGGCTGCGGCGGGAATCGAACCCCCAACCCCGAAGGCATGAGGCGAACGTGCCAACCACTAAGCCACCGTGCGCCGACTTTTTCATCTTTCCCCTCACAAGTCTAACTTGCATATATTTTTCATAACTCGACGTCCTAATTCACTGACTCGGTCTCAAAGCGAACTTGTCCTGCATCAGAAATGGTCTGTGTGAAAGGAAACATGAAGTATTGAATGTATCTCTTTGAGGTTATTTTCTGAACACACAGCACCCCAAGGTGGCTATATTTTGCAGGATGACAAAACAACAGATAAGATACAGACTGTTGTTGTTTTTTTTGTTTTTTTAAAAAAAATACGTAATATCAGATTTCGAATGCTGATTTTTGTATGTCACTACATTTTGGTTTCTCCTTTAATATGTATTTTTGCCTGTGAAACCACCTCGTGAGACGAGTCAGTGTGGATTTATTCCATATAATATTTATACATATAAATTATTTTTAAAAGAAGAAGAAGAACAGCTTTTTACTATTTTATCCAGACACAGGTTTTGCCTTTTGGTGAAATTCTCAGACTCCCAAAGCCAAGGTCTAATCCATTTATATTGCATTTCATTTCATATCTTTCATACAGCATGCCTTCTGGAATTATTCGTACCCTTAATGAAGATGTAAGAATAAAACTGCGCGGTATAAAATTCCACCTTCTGACCATTCAGACTGAGAATTCAACAACGCTGTGCTATAAGAGGAATTAATTACCCTGTAAGTTGCCTCTCACCCCACCCCCCCAGTTGATACACACGGTACATCAAGATGCAAACTTAATCAGTGCTGAAGGTGATGAGGTTCAGAAAGGTGGCGTATTCTCGAGTAGCCACGAGAAAGGCCTGACATGCCACCCAGTCCGTGATAATCCACATTCACAAATGCACATCGGATGAAAGCATTTTAATTAGCAATCCGGCCTTGCGGTTTCTATTCATCACAGACACTTGAGCACTTCCTCTCACACGTCTGCCAAACACAGGAATCAGTCTCGAGGAGCCTAAAAGGACCCCCGTGGCGAACAAAGTGCAAAAACAAGTGTTTTTGCTTAATCAGATGCCTCCCCCACCACATCGACCTCATTGTCTCGACTCGATGCGGCCTCCTCCTCCTCTTCATCATCCTCCTCCTCCTCCTCGTCATCCTCCACCCCAAAAACGAAACGATGAAGGCACGTCACGGGACGTCTTTTGAACCGGCCAAGTCCTGCTGAGGAGTCTTTGCCAGAGCTTTGGTGGGTGTTCCTTTTTTTTTTTATTTTTTTTTTTTAATAAACACTTCAGTGAAACCTATCACAGATTGGATTTATAAAGGGCTTTCAGGAGCTACCACCCCCACAGAGCTCTGATAGATTCTGGCTGAGACGAGATAAAGCGAGCCGCCGCAGAAGCTCGCTGTAGGGAGTGTTCGAGAGAGCTGAACCTGAGCACTGACAGAGTGAGGACACCCACTTAGCACATGCATCACTGCTGTCACTGTCAACGAACTGCTGCTGGTATTACTGGGGGAATAGATTGTGTGCGTGGGTGTGTGAGTGCAAGTTCGTTATGACAAGCATAAATAATAACGGGCAGACACTTCTGCACCTTTTAAAGGTATAGTCAAGGGTATGGTGGTAGCTGAAGCTAAGTGGTTGGAAATTCCTCACAAAACACACACACACACACACTCACACACATACACAGAGATACAGAAACCCGAGTACCTTGCTGCTACCACAATAACTGCTATGTCCATATGTGGTATAAGCTAATCTGCTGAAGACTCAGTCATAGCATGTTATGTTTACATTTATACTATTTTTAAATTATATTGTTTCTCTTTGGCACCTTTCTTCTGCACTACCTGTTATATCGGACACTTCCACACTAAAACTGTGTACTGTTCGGCGCCACACTGTCACTTACTGTGCCTCTTGTCCCGTTTTATTAGTACTCTACTATCCTGAGTTTTTAGCACACGTCTGCACGTGCACTTTATGTACAATTGAGTAGACTTATTTAGTTCCGCGTCGTCTCATGTTGGTCTCACGTGTTGTTGTATGTAGCACCGTGGTCCTGGAGGAACGTTGTTTCGTTCCACTGTGAATTGTACCAACTGGATATGGTTGAAATGACAATAAAACCACTTGAACTTGATCAGATATTTGCTTAAACCTGCTGAAATGAGTGAGTGGATAACTTCACCATACGCGTGTGTTAAAAGAAACGATATAAACACAACACAAAAGACTGGACAGTCAAGTCTTTGCAAAGAAGACGAATTGTATGTACAGTAATAAGAACAATTCTAACGTCATGGTTTAATTGTAATATGATTAACGGTGTTAGAGAAAGTTACGTCAAGGAGTCATATGATCTACTTGTCTTGTATTCATTTAAAAAAAAAAAAAAAAAAAAAAGAGTCGGCCAGATACGGCCGGATACGTAATTTAAGACGTGTCTTGTCTTTAAAATTGCATATGATTCATGCTACACATATTAAACCCTGTCCAATGTCTAAAATCTTTCGAGTACACCTTTAGGTACCGGATAACGTAGGCTACGACGCAGGACGAAAGTATCTTTGTGGTGTATGAAGACGGTTGCTCGCTTTCAGAAAGACCATAAAACTGCAGTGAATAAGACAGCACTGATCTCCAGCTCCAATCTCATTCACTTCGTTCTTAAATGGTGACCCATTTAATATTATTTTTGTGTTTATTTAACTTTTAATGGTTAATTCAGTGTGTAGGTTTATAGAAACTGGTAGTAATCTAGACCAATTACTACATTTAATATGAGGGGTTTTTTTTCCCCCTTTAAAACAGAAAAAGCTATTAAGAAGAGAAATGTACATAATTAAGCTACTTGTGCCATTACTGTATTTACATTGCACTCTTGGGTTTCACGTAATTGCATTTTCTATTTTTATTTTTTGCGCTATAAAGACTAAAGGTTCACACCTTTTGGGTTACAATAACTGAAAAGAAGGGGCACGGGGGCTTAGTGATTAGAACGGTTGCCTCGCACCTCCGGGGTTGGTTTGAATCCCGCCTTCGCCCTGTGAGCGCGGAGTTTGCGTGTGCTTCGGGGGGTTTCATCCGGGTACTCCGGTTTCCTCCACCAGTCCAAAGACATGCGCTGTAGATCGATTGGCGTGTCCGTCGTGTGTGAACGTGTGCACGATTGTGTGATCCGGGGTGTCCCCTGCCTTGTGCCCCGAGTTCTCTTGGAGTGGCTCACGGCTCTTTGCGACCTCGTGTAGGATGAGCGATATCGAAATTGGATGGATGGATAACTGAAAAGAGAAACGAAGCTGACAAATGTATTTCTGACCATAAACACATTGGCAGGTGAATTTGACTGACGGATATCAGATATCTGCATGACTAGGATAATCTTGTACAGTGACTATTAAAAATGAGATATATAGATATAGATAGATAGATAGAAAATTACAAACAAAGGTTTTTATTGGAACGTGTGCAATCTTCTGCGTGCTGCTGCCATCTGCTGTTCAGTAAACATTACTACACCTATTATTAACGATCAACCTACAAAACTACGTTACAAATAAAACTCCAGTTCCAGTACACAGTACACACTAACTACATAGAACTCCAGCAACAGACTGAGTGTAAATGACATTCATACAAGATTGTTAACTATAAAGTAGAGGCATGTTAAAAATATAGATAGGTACATAAACGTAGCGTCTGTTAGATCATGTAATAGTAAAGTCAGTGACTGGATGGTTCCATACTGAAATTGATAGAGTAACACTCAGACCCAATCACTTTTAATAAGTAAGAAATAAAGCACTTAGGAGCATGCTGTTTTAGGAAAATAATTCACGATGGAGTGGTGTTGATATGTCCTGACGTGATCTTTACTTGCCCTTACCTTTAGGGTTTTATTCCTCTTAGCAAATTAGTATGGGTGTTTTGTTTTGTTTTTTTAAATATCCATTCATAGATTTAATTTTGTGAAAAGTCTACAAAACAAGTTAGTTCCTTCGCCAGCCTCTCTTTTCTTTCTTTCATTCTTCTTTTCTTAATCATTTTCGTTTATTTATCAAAGTGGAAACTCTCCGACTGTTACAAAAGTGCTGACACTGGAGACTCCTTCTAGAAATATCTACAAAATAAACATCTCCTTACAGAAAACCTCACACAATACAGTCCATACAAGTCCCCCAAAGCCCATGTAAGCTGTTACTATAAAAAAAAAAAAAGATAACGTATTAAAAGGAGTGCGTTAATATAAACCTGTGGTGTGCATTGGGATCAACTCCTTCTGACCAATCAGAATTGAGAACTCAATTAGCAACGCTGTGGAATAAATTATAACAGTTACATCAATTATATCAGTAAACACAGTCTGCTTTACATCACATCTTTATTTAAAATCGAACTGATTACACAAATACAATGTGTATCACCCCTAATCATGGTCCCTGTTTACACTGGGGTTGTTTCATGAGTGTTATATGAGGATTATATCTGGATGGAGCTTATTCACAGAAAAATGAACAGTGCGTACGCAGCCAAGACACATTTAAATCTGAGCAGTCAAACCATTTCAACACCATTTGAGACGCAGCGAACATTGAACTGAAGCCTTCCATTACTCTCCACTTTAACGTCCATACTCTCTGCAATATGATACCACAAACTGTGACTTTATTTATTCTCACTTCTACTTTAATGCCTAAATTGCTAACTTGGGTTTCTAAACATCTGCTGTGTCGGTTATTTGGTTTGGGACAATTTCGATTCATTAGAAGTTACTTGTTTAGTTTATTTCATCCAGCTGGCAACACAGCCATCACACTTTAATGTCATTTCTCTTAAACAGTTTATACGCTTCCAGATGGCTAGAAAAGCTTTTGCGGCTTACATTTAGGCCTCCTGCTCTTTAGGAATTATGCTCTGTTTGTTCTGTTTTTCCTCTTTCACTGCTGGACTGCTTTTCCTTTCGGATTTTGTCACAGTTTTGATACAAGTTTGGGAATCACAACGTTTCACGGTTTCTCTCGGACGTTTGCCCTGTTTGAGGATGTCGAAGATCGTGCTGACCAACGTTAGCGTGACCATATTTTGGTTTTTGGTTAAGGAGTTTGAGGGATTAAATTTGGTCACTTTCAGGTTCTTGCTCTACATTTGGCATCCAATTTGTTGGCTCTGATTTAAAAACACGTCATTATTTTTTTGAATGATTGTTGGTTTAAAGCTTTGTTTGGGCATAGTTTGTGTCTCCCTTATTAGAGCTGTGCTCTGTCCACCTACAGTGTTTTGCATAAGTATTCACCCCTTGTTCTTTATTGAGGTTATATATATATACGTTGTGATTGCATTAGTATTCACCACTATAGGTTGTGGAGCAATCAGAGCAGAACACCGAACAGGGTACATAGCTACTAGTCCAGGCTCCTGTTATCACAAAACTGGACTACTGAGACGTACTACTCTCGGGCCTCCCAGCCAGCTCCATCAAACCCCTTCAGATGATTCAGAATGCAGCAGCACACCTCGTCTTCAACCAGCCCAAGAGAACACACATCACACCCCTCTTCATCTCCCTCCACTGGCTTCCTGTATTAAATTCAAGGCCTTGATGTTCACGTACAAGACCTTGTCTGGAACAGCACCCCCCTACCTCAACACTCTCCTTGAGGCTTACGTTCCCTCACGCAATCTGCGATCGGTTAACGACCGACGCTTAGTAGTACCTACTCAGCGTGGCTCGAGGGCCCTTTCCAGAACCTTCACACTAACCGTCCCTCAGTGGTGGAATGAACTTCCAACCTCAATCCGGACCGCAGAACCTGTCACAATCTTCAAAGACCGGCTAAAGATCCACCTCTTTTGTGAGCACGTAACTAACCCCTAAAACTACAACCCCCACATTATCCTTAAAAATTTTTTAAACCACATACTTTTCTAGAACTCAATAATAAATCTTGTATGGTTGCATTACTTGTATTGTTCTCCGCTTGATATATTTCTTTTCTTGTATTTGTAAGTCGCTTTGGATAAAAGCGTCTGCTAAATGAATAAACGTAAATGTAAATGTAAATGGAGCAACCGTCATTACAAGTGACAAAATTACTTGAACAAACGTAAACCGTGTGTAGTTAAAATGTCACGTGATCTCAAAATAGACCTGTTCCTGCAACACTCCGGAGTTTGTTAGAGAGCATCCCTACACAAACTGCATCGTGACCACCAAAGAGCAATCAAAACAACTCTCAACCTCTGGAAAAGTATTCTTCAGGGTTTGGTTATAATTTTAAAAAAACACACACACACACACTTTGAACTTCCCATGGAAATCATTAAATAAATTAATAAAATATGAAAAGAATATGGCACAACTGTGACTCAAGAGAATAAGGGTAATGCTCAACATGATGCTACCACCCTCATGCTTCACTGGATGATGTGTTTGTGCAGTGTTTTGTTTCTGTTAAATGTATAGATTTGTGTAGAAATATTATTTTCTCCCCACCTGTATGGAAAACTCCAAAAGGTATTTCGTATGATTCATCACTCTTCCATAAAGCCCAGCTGTGCGGAGTTCCCAGTTACTTCTTGTAAACTTTTTGTTGCTTAATGGGATGAGTGACAGTAATAGACAGACTGCACCTCTATCCTCTGTATGTGCTTCAGACTGAAAAGAAACTAGATCCTGGTTCTCAGATACTTCTCAATACTTCAGACATCAGTAATTCAGTATTTGAGTAATTCAGGCTTCTTTTCCGTATGAAATGAAAGGAACCTTTAGCTTTGACCTCAAACCAGGGACAGGTGGCAGAGCGTTGGCTAATGTGACACGGTGAGAGGGATGGAATTGTAACTGTAAATGTTTCACATTTTATTTATTATTATTATTAGTAGTAGTAGTAGTAGTATTAGTAGTAGTCCTCATAGTAGAAGTATAATTAATATATTACTAACAGCATTAATTTTTAATTATTCAATTATTTAATTAATTATTATGTTATTATATAGCATTAATATGAGCATTATTCATTATTTAATTATTATTAGTAATACCAAAAATAACAATAGCAACAATAATCTTTGTCATTATTATTATTATTATTATTATTATTATTATTATTATTATCCAAGCGTATGGCAAACTGAGTTATTGACTCCCAAAAGAAGGAACCGATTCTGAACAGCTGAAACGAGTCGTTAGTGATTCCAGACTTACTTCCTGTACTAACCTACGTAGGTTTGTAACAAAAAGCTCCGCCTCTGGTCTTCATCGGCTGCTCGCTGACAGACGGAGCTGAAATTCATTATGGTAGTAGGCGTTTCCGTTTTGAAACACGCTGCAGAGGTAGACCAATCACAACAGACTGGGACATCTGACCAATCAGAGCAGAGTATGCTCTCTGAAAGGAGGAGTTTCGAATGAATCATTTAGAACGAATCATTTAACAAGTCGTTTGTGACACTAGGGGGAAACAAGGTAATGCTGCAGTTTAAATTATGAGCACATTAAAGTGTTTTTTGACCTCGGAGGCATGGAAATCTACTGTATGAGACCTTTAAAACAAAAGTAGGCACGTTTCAAAACCATAATAGGTGCACTTTAAATGTGTTACCGATTATATCGGAGCCAGTATTACAGTCCAAGAAGAGGATCATAGACTCATCTAATTTCTAACGACTCGTTTCAGCTGTTCAGAATCGGTTCCTTCTTTTGGGAGTCAATAATTCGGCTTTTGAAACTTTGCACGCGTTTTCACATTCACACAGTTATATAACACACTACATGAAAGGTAATATGATTTTTAAAAATGCTACACTTTTATTTTGTCAGTGATGATCAGTTCGTCCGCTCGCTATGACAGCTGGTTTGAGAAGTTCCGGTGTGGCGTCATCCCGCACCGCTGTTGCTGTGCTGGTGGTAACGGGCAGCGGAAAAGGAAGTCGTGCTGTTTTGTTTCGTTTTTAAAATTATTATTATTTACTTATGTATACTTAAAGCTTATCGTCGACAATACATAACTACCGAAACGTCAAAAGTAAACGTTTATTATTATTATAATTTTTTTAAGCCAGCGGAAATCATTTTAAAACAGACGGGAATTAAGTATAAGCTATGTAGCTAGCTGACTTAGCAGCTAACGCTCTAGCTAACGAATAAATAACGGACATTTTATAAACAACGCTGACCCAGTTCAGTCAGGTGAGAGTGTAGAGGTGTAGAGAGTATATTAAATATATATATAGAGAGAGAGATAAAGAGAAAGAGAGAGAGAGAGTGTGTGTAAATATTAACCCTCCTGCCCCAAGTGGGCACGAGATCAACCTGGAGAAAACGCTGGACCTGGTGGGCCTGAAGCCGGGCTCGGGGCCGCTGCTCACCCCGCAGAAGAAGATGAAGAAGCGCAAGGAGCTGAACGCGCTGATTGGACTCGGGGAAGGGAAGCGCAAGAAGCCGAAGAAGAGCTCCGGACACCGGCTACTGCTGCGGGGAGATGCGGGGGACACGGACACCGAGAGCGGCTCCAGCTCCGGGGAAGAGGACGATGAGGAGGAGTTCCGCAGCCTGAGCCTCAGTCCAGGGGCTTTCCGCAAGTAACTACACTCTCACACACACACACACAAAATAAAGTGCAGACTTTATTCTGAGAATATGAACCTTTCCTTCCTGTTCCCACTATTTTTTAGAGCCCCCATGAAATCAAAATGGAAGTTTGGTAGTTTTTAGTATAAACATGTCAGCCCAGATGTTATCTATAAGCTCGTGTGCTCCACAAACAATGACAGAATTCGCATTGTGATGTAGAGATATGCGTTCAAAATGTACAGTTTCTACCATGACGTCATCCTGCACTTCAGCTTCTCATCAGATTCTCCGTCCAATCGAATGCTCTGTAGAACCTGAAGTCCCGCCCCCGACAGGTGTAGGGTTCCTGGCTGTGAGGTGAGGTGACCTGAATGCTGTTGGCTGTTTAAACAGTGGGAGGAGGAGCCACTCGTTATGTCCCGCCCTGACTTGGTGTTTCGCTCAAGGCGTTTCAAAGAATCAAAAGTGGATCGTTTGCAAATCCTTCGCACATCGCCAGGCGCCGAGGTTCTTCCCTGGTGATGCGTTGTCCAGGAGTCGAGTCTTCGGGTTCCTGCTTGTCTTTTGGCCTTGAGTTTCACCATGAAACAACCTCATGCTCGATTGGATTCGGGTCACTGCGGAACGTTCCACGTCTTTGCCTTAAAAGACAAAACGGTTGCTCATGAAGTATGCTTCGTGTTCTGATCATGTGTACTGTGAATCTCAGAAGCCCACCGAGGTTTGAAGCATTTTGCCGAATCTGAGCAGATAATATAACCCTAAATACAAGCGAACGTTTACACGCTATAAGATGAAGTGATGTGCTTCAGATCATGAGCACGATCATAAAGATTTTTTCTGTCCATTTATTTTCTTTATATTTTTTATTTAGCCAGGAAAGTCCCACTGAGATACAAGATCTTTTAATTCAGGAAGTCCTGGTTGGTCTGTTGGTGTTCCTGTACCAGATATTCGCATCAGCCCCACCTCATGTTTTCGCCGTCTCTCTGATGGGTTCATTTTGATATTTTTCAGCCCAACGATGGCTTACTTCACTGGCGCTTTGGACTTCATATTGAGAGTTAACAGTGGTAGATCCCAAATGCAAACGCCACCCTTGAAATCAACTCTAGACCTTTTGTAAGAGGAAAGAAAGAATGAAGGAATAACACCCGAAGTCTCTTAAAAAGGGATAAAACATAAAAAAGTGCTGTAATTCCTACACCATTCACCCAAATTCTGAGGTAAATGTCCTCAAATTAAAGCTGAAAGCATTCAACTCCAGCATACTGTCGTGGACCGATAAATAACGATAACTTTATTAACGTTCAAATATTTTATATACGTCCACAATACACACACACGTAGTGCAGTAACTACACAAAGCGAATTATATATTCTTAGCTCTTCAAGTACTCCTGCTGTTATTAATAGTCATCTTCATATACAGGAAGTGAGAAAACCCTCTTTACTATAATAAAGCACACGTAATAAACAGTAAAAGTCCGTATCTACCCGAGTACGCGTAATAAACAGCCTCACGGACAGCGAATAGCATCGTAGACGTGATCTTCGAACTCGTATCGACTCGCACTTGTGTTTCTGTCAAGTCACGTGACCTTTCAGCCACTAAAAGTACACCTGATAAGATCTGAACTCATTATTTAAAAGTCTTTTTTATTTAAAATGTTTAAAAAATGTTTTTGCATAACCTATCTTACTAAATCGCGTTCTACAAGCGAGTTCGTTTCCTTCGGGTGTGCAAACTTTTTTGCACTGATCTTGCATGAAATGGAAAAGGAGATCTAAACGAACACAGGTAGTTGATGATGGATTTAAAATGGTTGTTTTCTGCACACAGGTTTAGGAGTAGAAATGGAGTGTTAAAGGTTTGTTCGAGCTGACTGGAAGTGACACGTGTGTGTGTGTGTGTGTGTGTGTCTTGTGCAGGGGTTCGGCTCAGTGCTGCTCCGTGTGCTACCCGCTGTGCGTGTTCATCGTCCTGGCCGCGTGTCTCATGGCGTGTGCCGGACTCATATGGATGCAGATTGCACTTAAAGAAGATTTGGACTCACTCAAGGAGAAACTGCGCACCAGTGGGTTCCACTTAGCAGTACACTTTCTTTATTTATTTATATTCATAATGCACAAATGTTGTGTGTGTGATTGATCTGCACCGGGTTTGGATTTACTTTTAAAATGTAAGCACTTTAACTTCATGTTCAGCCACGTCACTGTAGAGATGGGGAAACATTTTGACACCGTTGTTCACTGTCTATTTTCATGATCCGTTTTCCTGCTCGTGTTCACAGTGGAGTCGAGTCAGAAGGCTTCTTCGCACGAAATACCAAAGCTGAGCGAGGATCTGAAGGCCAATCAAAGGACGCTGGAGGACATCGAGAGCGGAGACAAGGGCTTAAATAAGTTATGGGCCAATCTTACAGATATTAACAGAAAGGTACGTTTGAGCACCAGCATCTGATTTTAAAATGGTTCTGATGAGCCAGAGTGACTCTATGATGTAGTTCAGGATAACGGTGTGTTATCGAACCCATTTTCTCAGCGCTCTTAACGCGTACGATCACATTACGCTGCGTCTCTGAAGCGCACGCTCATGCATAATTTACTGCTCCAGCCCTCGTTTCAGTTTCACTCCGTTTGCTCTTAATGGCTCGGTTTCGGTAAACTGAATTAGCGGCAGAAATGTTTACACGCGGGTGCTCTGGACAGCATTACACGGCTGTTACGTGAAATCCGAACCAAATGGACGCGTATGTGAGGACCGGCGTTCAGCGTCAATGCTACTATAACACAGGCACATCCTGTCAGAGTTTAACCCTGAAGACCCTCAGGGAAAAGACGAGGCGCCTTAGCTGAACACTAAAAAAAAGATCTGCGTTATATAGAGCTGGGATTCCAGCAACAACAAAAGGGGACAATTGTAGCGCAAGAACACTGAATCCGATACGATGCGATTTCGATTCTTAAGGCAACAATTTGATATTTGTTGATGCCACTGAATCTAATTGGTTACAGTTTGATTCTTAAGGTAATGATTCAATATTTGATGATACAACTGAATCTGATACGATGGGATTTCGAATCTTAAGGCAACGATTCTATGTTTGACGATACCACTGAATCTGATTCATTACAGTTTGATTCTTAAGGTGACGATTGTATATTTGACGATACCACCGAATCTGATTCATTACAGTTTGATTCTTAAGGTGACGATTGTATATTTGACGATACCACCGAATCTGATTCATTACAGTTTGATTCTTAAGGTGACGATTGTATATTTGACGATACCACCGAATCTGATTCATTACAGTTTGATTCTTAAGGTGACGATTCGATATTTGACGATACCACCGAATCTGATTCATTGCAGTTTGATTCTTAAGGTGACGATTCGATATTTGACGATACCACCGAATCTGATTCATTACAGTTTGATTCTTAAGGTGACGATTCGATATTTGACGATACCACCGAATCTGATTCATTGCAGTTTGATTCTTAAGGTGACGATTGTATATTTGACGATACCACCGAATCTGATTCATTACAGTTTGATTCTTAAGGTGACGATTCGATTTTTGACGATACCACCGAATCTGATTCATTACAGTTTGATTCTTAAGGTGACGATTCGATATTTGACGATACCACCGAATCTGATTTATTACAATTTGATTCTTAAGGTGACGATTCGATATTTGACGATACCACCGAATCTGATTCATTACAATTTGATTCTTAAGGTGACGATTCGATATTTGACGATACCACCAAATCTGATTCATTACAATTTGATTCTTAAGGTAACGATTCTATATTTGACGATACCACCGAATCTGATTCATTAATTTGATATTTAAGTCAGCGATTTGATATTTGATGATCAATGCGTCAGTCCAAATCATCCGACGTTTACACCCCTGTTCTCACCCCTCACATCTCTCAGCAGTCAGATATTAGTTCCAACAGGTGAACTTGTTTACTCGCAGTCAAATTGGTTTACTGCTTCAAGCTCTAGTGTTGTGAAAGTACCAGAGTACAGTGTAGCATTTGTGCATTACCGTGATCAGTAACTTATAGCAACACCAGCCATGTTTCCATCCAAGTCGTGAATTGAACTTATGCGAAAAATCTGAATATCAAATAAAACCTTTGCGAATAAAGGAGATTTTATTCGCATCTGGGTTTTTTTTGTTTGTTTTTTTAAAATGTGATAGCCCAAAATTCGCTTAAAAACACCTGGATGGAAACATAGCTACTGATAGGTAGTGTGTGAAACGATGAAACGATAGTCTCTGTTCGAGTGAACTCGGGTCAGAGCGCTGTGTGTAAAGAATAACGTTTCCTTTCCGTGTAGATAAGCACGCTGGACTCTGCTGTTAACCATCTGAAGGCGAACATTAAATCAGCATCAGATTTAATTACTCTCCCAACAACCGTAGAGGAGCTCCAGAAGGTACAAACCTGCTCAAAGACAACACTCATTAATCAGCTCACCTCAGGAAATGTTTTATTGCTCCTAAAAACTATACTGTCTCATGGGTTTTGTTCAATTTGTTTTCTTTTCTTTGTGTGTGTGTGTGTGTGTGTGTGTGTGTGTGTGTGTGTGTGTTTCTTTTCACTACAGAGTGTTGCCACAATAGGAAGCACACTTACTAGTGTTCAACATGATGTAAAGATGATGCAGATTTTTATTGAGGACCAGAAGAAAGGAGAAAACAAACAGAACAGTGAAACGGTAAAGAAAGAACAGCCTTCAAGGCATATTTATTATATCATTTTGGGTGTTTATACTACAGCATTGTTGAATTCTTGATTCTGATTGGTCAGATTAATTTTCCATAACGGCAGCTCTGACAGCAATGCAGGTCGTTCTAATACGTTATCGTTTCTATGGTAACGGCTCGTTCACAGGGATATGAGCTGGACAATAAGCAGATCTTTTTTAAGTGAGATTATTTAACAAAGAAAAACATATAGTCGTTCATATGGTGGAGCTGTTTATTTCACATTTATGGAAGGAGTCTCCAGTGTCAGCGCTGTGTAAGAGTCAGTGAGTTACGGAGGAGTTTAGGCTTTTTGGTTTCTCGGTAGCATGGCACGATGTATCCTTTGTTTTTGTTTTTTTCGTCTTATTAACTTCACGAGGAAAAATACAGAGAGGCTGGTGAGGGAACGACTGTTTACAGCCACTATAACATACTGTAAGTGATAACTTGGATAGATAGGGTGTTACTGTTACTGCGACATTTAAGAAAGAAAGAAAGAAGATGGAGAGAGTGAAAGGTATATAGATGGAAAGAGTGTTCTTCCTAGAAAAAAACAGTAGGAGTGAGAGAGTCATAGTAGTTTGATAGAAGGAAATATGGAGAGAGCAAAATATGGAGAGAAAGAACAGATGACGATAAAGACAAAGGTAAATAAAAAGAAGTGTTGATGGTGGAAAGATGGATGGATGGAGTGAGTGTTGATGGTGGAAAGATGGAGTGAGAGTGTTAATGGTGGAAAGATGGATGGAGTGAGTGTTAATGGTGGAAAGATGGATGGAGTGAGAGTGTTTATGGTGGAAAGATGGATGGAGTGAGAGTGTTAATGGTGGAAAGATGGAAGGAGTGAGAGTGTTAATGGTGGAAAGATGGATGGAGTGAGTGTTAATGGTGGAAAGATGGATGGAGTGAGTGTTAATGGTGGAAAGATGGATGGAGTGAGTGTTAATGGTGGAAAGATGGATGGAGTGAGTGTTAATGGTGGAAAGATGGATGGAGTGAGTGTTAATGGTGGAAAGATGGATGGAGTGAGAGTGTTAATGGTGGAAAGATGGAAGGAGTGAGAGTGTTAATGGTGAAAAGATGGATGGAGTGATGGAAAGATGGATGGAGTGAGAGTGTTAATGGTAGAAAGATGGATGGAGTGATGGAAAGATGGATGGAGTGAGAGATTAAAGAGTAAAGATAAGAGTAAAGGTTAATGTTGCAGTATGTAAGAGATGTATGTTATCTGTATTTAGAGCTCTTCAGTGCTGGTGGCTCAGGATGACGGCAGCAGGAACGTGAACGAAGGAACTGCAAATGACGGCAGTATGGATCTTTTTTTTTTCTTCCATCCACTGTTGTAGTTGCCGTGCCGATTGCCTGTCTGTAAAATCTCACGAGTCGTCTTTTCACTTTCCGTAAGGCTCCACGACGTCCTCGAGTCCCGTCAACTATCGCCATCGCCGCTTCCTCAGTAAGAACCTCTCCAAGAGAGAGACAGGAGCGACGCTGCAGACCCTCACGTTTCCTGGAGTCGACTGTGCTGAAGGTGCGGCTTTTTCATTTCTCTAACTGATGTCAGTTACATTTCATACACTGATAGATACACTATATGGCCAAAAGTATGTGGACACCTGACCTTCACACCTGTATCATCCTGTTCCAGATTTAGTCCCCCTTATAATATATTCTAATAGCCTCCATTCTTCTCGGAAGGCTTTCTGCTAGACTTTGGAGCGTGGCTGTTCAGCTACAAGAGCGTTAGCGAGGTCAGGCGCTGATGTTGAGGTGAGGAGACTCCAGTTCCAGTTCATCCCAAAGGTGTTCAGTGGGGTTGAGGTCAGGGCTGTTTGACTTCTTGTGCACAGGAGCATTGTCCTGCTGGAACAGGTTCGAGCCTCTTAGTTCCCCTGAAGGGAAACTGTAATGCTACAGCGTACACAGACGTTCTAGACAGTTGTTTGCTTCCAGCTCTGTGGCAACAGTTTGGTAAAGAACAATATACGGGTTTGATAGTCAGGTGTCCGCATACTTTTGGCCATACAGTGTATCCGTGGTTCTCAACTATGGGTCTGGCTTCAGAACTTTGAGTTCAGTATCTTTATTTATTTTATTTTTTTTTCCTGTACTTGTTGAAATAACCGTTCTAAAACTAACACCCTCAATATGTTCTGACCCACCTTCGTTTTCGAGTCATATCGTCTACTCAGTACGTCGTACATCTCCACAGACCTTCTCGCTCTCTCGTTCTGTCAGATTTAGAGAAGCTCGTGCGCGCTCAGCTGGAGGACACGTCTGAAGGCGTGACGTACGAGGAGCTGATGAAGATCTTCGGCGCGTCCGCTCCGGATTCCCGTCTCCTCGAGCCGTACGACGTGGATCAGGACCACAGGTACACGCTGGAGGAGCTCCGGGCCGCCGCTTCGCTCTGAGGAACCGTGCAGTCGGTCGCGTGAAGAACATTTAAGACTGCGCCGTCAACGAGCGGCAGGAGGACGACGCGTGGCCCTCGGCGTGAACTGTCCTAGCGGTGGCTGACACAACTGCTGCTCCATTCCTTTTTTTTTTTTTTTTCGTTTTCTTTTCTCTTTCGATTCATTCCTTTACACCGGTATTGGAGAGATTTGAACCCTCATCCTGCAGAGAAACGACTTGTATGAAGGTTTTTATTAATAATCACGAATGCGTAAAGCTAATCAGAACACGTATATTAGAGATTCGGGTTGATTACTTCGATACCGAGCCTCAAAATTCAAAGACGAGCCTAGATTTACGTTGTTTTAACATGTTTGTCATTTCCCACCCCCAGCCCCCGTATAGGATCAAAACACATTCCTTTTCACTTTTAGGTGGAATCTGGGAGGCTGTGAGGAAATGCATTGGAAATCATTTAACACTCTATTTAATTGTGTATTTAGCAAAATGTAGCAATAATATATTACTCTTAAGGCTTATTGGGTATATGATGTGTTACTGTGTGTACAGTATTCTGCAGTAATGTATTAAGGACCAGTTTCTACAGAAAAAAAAAGAGTGATACTTTCAGCCTAAACGATCAGGCGTAGTAGCAAGAGCTACTGATGCTGTTTTAAGGTGAATGTTCACTTCAACAGGTAGTGAATGAAACACTGATTAGGCATGTATGTATTTCTGTATGTATTTTTAATGCTAACATCACACACACACGCACACACATTCGTTCCAGTCAGCTTCTACCAGGGTGTGCAAACTTAAAACAACCCGGGAGATGATATAAACTCGCGACCAAAGTTGCCATGTCATGAGAAAAAAAAACGATAAAAGAAAAGAGTTCCTGCTTTCGGTATGTAAACGGAGCATCTAGTTCCCATCTATGAAGTGTTAATGGTATTAATTCTTTTTTTTTTTTTTTTTTTTTTGGTGTGTGTGTGTGTGAAGAATTAAAAGAAGAAAACAATACCTTGTGAGATTGCCTTTTAAGGAAGGTCAGGGGGTGGGGCTATGTTCCAGCCCAGAATCGCAAGTGTGAATTACAGCAGAGTTCAGATCTGTTGCATGGTAATATTGAAAATCAGACTTTTGTTTTTTTTTTTTTTACAGCGTCTTTAAAAATTGCGAACGCAACACACAGAAACATTTTTCAAAATTACACACCGCACCTTTAATTTGTCAGGAGTCACTGACTCTAATGAAGGAGTAGGATTCGTGAGTGATGAAATAGTGCTGTTCTGGCAACAGGAAGTGCTCACAATTCACCTGAGTTGTGATGGTGGCAATGAAGCAGGACTACTATTAATAGTAATAATATTTTAATTTCCATGTCTGGAAGTTAAGACACAAAAGTTTGTACACCCCTATGTTTAGCAATGTAAATATGCTGTATGAATTGTGAACTCACTTGAGTATCAATCTCACAGATACTTCCTGTGTGTAGGCTGATGCTCAGACCGGACTTTTATCTGCTTCCTGGTGTTAATAAATGATTGTTGATGTGAAAGAATGGTTCAGGGAACCTGCTCGTGTAAAATATTCAGCGCTGTACATTAGCATAATGAATGCGTTTATGCTCAGCATGTTGCTTTTTTAACGTAACATGTATAAAGGCCTAATTTATCCGAAGGCGTTTTCACTGTCTTTTCTTTTCTCTTTGTCTGATTGGATGTTTAAAAAGAAAAAGAATGTGATGCTTTTCTGATGTTCGTGGTTATAATGAGTGAAGGTGGGATGGTAAAATACCTCCAGACAGGTTGGCATGGAAACTAAAGTCAGCTTTTAATTGAAATTAATCAGGTTAGCTTAATAACCAGTAAAATAAAAGGTAGTTATTATGACCCTGCAGTTGAATTCTCAAATCTGATTGGCCATTGACCAACAATTAACCCTGACTTCCTGTTTCACTCGGGTATAAATAAGAGGTAACACATAGGGCAAATTCCCTTAGTCATTCATAACAATGGGTAAGACCAAGGAATATAGCCGTGATGTGCGGCAAAAGGTTGTTGAGCTTCACAAAATGGGAAGTGTCTATAAGAAAATAGCACAAGCGTTGAAAATGCACATTTCCACCATCAGGGCAATGATTAAGAAGTTCAAGTCAACTGGAAATGTTATGAATCAACCAGGAATTGGACGTGTGTCTATATCGTCTCAACGCACTGCAAAGAGGACGGTTCGAGTGGAGAAAAAATCTCTAAGGATCACAGCTGGAGAATTGCACAAGTTAGTTGGATCTTGGGATCAGAAAGTCTCCAAAACTACAATCCGAAGTCACCGACATCACCACAAGTTGTTTGGAAGGGTTTCAAGAAAAAAGCCTCTACTCTCATACAAAAACAAACTCGAGCGTCTTCAGTGTGCCAGACACTACTGGAACTTCAAATGGTATCGGGTTCTATGGTCAGATGAAACCAAAATAGAGCTTTTTGGTAATAAACACCAGAGGTGGTTTTGGTACACAGAGAGGTAGCCGTATGGAAAAGTACCTCATGTTCACGCTTAAATATGGTGGTGGATCTTTAATGTTTTGGGACTGTTTTTTATGCCAGAGGACCTGGATGTTTTGTTAGGATACATGGCATCATGGACTCTATCAAATATCAACAGATATTAAATGAAAACCTGACTGCCTCTGACAGAAAGCTTCAAATGGGCCGTGGTTGGATCTTCCAGCAGGACAATGATCCAAAACATACATCAAAATCAACACAAAAATGGTTTACTGACCACAAAATCAAGATCCTGCCATGACCATCCCAGTCCCCTGACCTGAACCCCATAGAAAACCTGTGGGGTGAACTGTAGAGGAGAGTCCACCAGCGTGGACCTCGAAATGTGAAGGATCTGGAGAGATTCTGTATGGAGGAACGCTCTCAGATCCCTTGCCATGTATTCTCCAACCTCGTCAGGCAATATATGAGAAGACTCCGAGCTGTTATCATTTCAAAGGAATGTAGCACAAAGTATTGACTATAAGGGTGCTAATAATTGTTGCACACCTATATTTAACAAAGATATTTTGGGATAAACCTGTGTTATGTTTGTAATTGTTGGATATCCATGAGAGGAGAATATTCTTGTGAATTTTTTGAGCAAAAGATTAAAAGGTTAAACAATAAAGACAATTTTTCACAGCCTTCTTTGCTCTTATTTACCAAGGGTGCCAATATTAGTGGAGGGCACTGCATTTACAGACGTCAAAATGACTGATCGGTTTTGCCGATTAAACGGCACAGATAACTAGAGCTGGGCGATGTGACAAATATATCATATGCTTCTTGAGGGCATTTCTAGGTTACACGGTGCGCATCGCGATACATCATTTAGCTAACAAACTGTCCGCAAAACAGCAGTAAAAATAAACCAAACACAATGATAAACGGAGTTCGACGATGCTTTTCTTCAACACAAAGTTCTCAAAAATGCCATCAAATCAACAGCATCCATTCGGTACCATTTAAGCTGAAATTATTGAAAACTTTTTTTTTTTTTTTAAATACCTCACTATACCAACAATATCTCAAAAAAGTAATTGCGTAATCATTTATCACAGTATCGGTATTATATTCCGTTGTGGGCGTGGCCTCTCGAGGCCAAATAAAAACTGACAAATTTTGTCGTGCTATTTAAAGTGTTTTTTGGTTCAGTTTGGATGTACATCTTTACTTGCATATTTATGAATAGTTTATATAAATGTATAAATATGTATTTTATTTAAAATACTACAGTACATTTTCGTGGTACAGTCAGTACTGTTTATTTTTTGTAATAAATTTCAATGATAGTTTACTTTAAGTATGTTTTCATTCAGTATCGATTTTTAAAGCTATCGGCAGGTAGGTACCGTCCGACTTCGTTATCGGTCTCGGTGAATCTAGTCAGAATACCGTGGAAAGCACGACATTTAAACAGAAAATGAAAAAAGTTTTATTTTACAAAAGACAACCAAGAAGTAGTTTGTTGTAGATTTTCTTTTTCTAGTTGTTACTTGACCGCAGAGGAACGATGAAAATGTAGTCCAGAGGCAAAAATGATTTGTTCAGAAGTTTCACTCTGCATGACGTACAGTACACACTCTGATGTTCACGCGTTTTTTGGGGGTAGGAGGGGGAAATTCCATGAAATCCCACGTGATGAAATTTCAAGCTGTAATAGCGAACTGGAAGGAAGCAGGACAGTCGGACAGGAAGAACGACAAACTGAGCTCTAACTTGTATCTCTGTAACACTGAAGAGATACAAATCTCCACATTGCACCAGGTCTTCACTGGAAGGTTTGGAAAGAGACGCGAGGCTACGCGAGCGCTCCTTTGGCTCTCCAGTCTCTACCCAACACATTCATCAACTCCTCCTCATCTTCCTCCTCCTCACCACTACTTTCGGAGACGTCCTCCAGCATCTCATTCTTCACTTTGTTCTTGACGGCCTCCTGTCTGGCGCGCAACACCTCGACCCTGCGCAGGCACTCGATCTGCTCGTCGATTTCGTCGATCTGCCTCTCGCAGCGCCCTTTCTCGTCCTCCTCGGCCACGATGGCCTCCGATTGGCTGGACACCTGCCGAATCTCTTTCTGAAACTCCTCCCACTCCTTGTCCATGTGGTCCTTCGGAGTCTCCACGTTTCGCACCTTGGCGTCTCGGACCGGGTCATCGAAGAAGCCTTCGGGAATCGCCTCTGCCATTTTGGCTATCTTCTTTACGGGTTCCGCCGCCTTGGCTATGGAGATGGATTGCAAGTGAGACACGCCGGGGGCGGAGGCGGGGGCGGATGCGACTCCAGGGACGCTGCTGTCGAAGAAATCAGCAGGAAGTTCATCAGACGCAGGACCCGGCTGCTTTACGTCGCTTGGAACTTGACCTGATTTATCATCATCATCATCATCATCATCGTATCCAGCTAGGAGTCCGAATCCTGCACTTGGTCCACTTGTAGCAGTCTTACCCTGGAGGAAATCAGCACCTGAGGCTTTAGGCTTTTTCCCATCATACACTTCCGGTTTTGCAGCTTTCCTCTTCAGTGTGGAAGTCTGTGGAGCTTCAGGGACTTTCCCCACGCTCTGCCCCTGTTTGAGCTCTGACACTTTATCTTTGTGCTGTTTTCCCAGCACGTGAGCCTGCCACAGGATCTCGGTCTTGACCTGCACGTTACACAGCACGCAGCTCAGCTGACCCAGGCTGTTGTACTTGGCGTACGGAGACTCGACGCGTTTCTGCCGCTCGGCCTGCTGCTTCTTCTGCCTCATCAGCCGCCGCAGTTCCTCCTGATTCACCACCTTTTTACCTTTCGCTGCTTTAGAGGCCATGGTGTGAAGCGTTAGCTTGAAATTATCGTGTGTAACATCGAGCTGTGCGGTTGGGCTTTGGGCGCAGGAAAATGACGTCACTTTTAGAAGCCGACGGCTACGTTCTAATCTGCGTCATAGTCGCGCGCGTTCGATAACCGCTGTGACGATGAGGGTTTTTATTTATTTTTTTTTAAAGCAAGCTATAAATGTAATTATATGAATAATTATATGAATACATTTATGTGGATGAGGTAATTAGTCACCCAGACCAGTTTATTTTAGATACTGGAGGTCTCTGCACTATATATATATATATATATATATATATATATATAGAGAGAGAGAGAGAGAGAGAGAGAGAGAGATAAATATATATATATATATAGAGAGAGAGAGAGAGAAATATATATATAGAGAGAGCGAGAGATATATATATAGAGAGAGAGAGAAATATATATAGAGAGAAATATATATATATATATAGAGAGAGAGAGAGAGAGAGAGAGAGATAAATATATATATATAGAGAGAGAGAGAAATATATATAGAGAGAGAGAGCGAGATATATATATAGAGAGAGAGAGAAATATATATATATATATATAGAGAGAGAGAGAGAGAGAGAGAGATAAATGTATATAGAGAGAGAGGAGAGCGAGATATATATAAATATATATAGAGAGAGAGACAGACAGAGATATATATATATATATATATATGAGAGAGAGAGAGAGAGAGAGAGAGAGAGAGAGATGAAGGTGAATCAAATGAAAAATTCAACCCATTTAACTTTTTATTCCCCCAAAAGGCAAGGCACCAGATTAGACCTCATCCAAACACCAGAGGGCTCACTTTATTAGGAACACCTGTACACCTCAGCCATCATGTGGCAGCAATGCAATGCATAAGATCATGCAGATACAGGTCAGGAGCTACAGATAAGTTTCACATCGACAATCAGAATTAGGGAAAAAAAAACGTGATCTCTGTGATTTTGACCGTGGTGTAGTTGTTGGTGCCAAACGGGCTGGTTTGTGTATTTCTATAACTGCTGATCTGCTGGCTCTCTAGAGTTTCCTCAGAATAGTGCAATAAAGGAAAAACATCCAGTGAGCAGCAGTTCTGTAGCGGAAATGCCTTGGGTCAACGGAGAACGGCCAGACTGGATCGAGCTGACAGAAAGGCTACAGTGACTCAGATATCCACTCTGTACAACTGTGGTGAGCAGAAAATTATCTCAGAATGCACAACACGTCAAACCTTGAGGTGGATGAGCTACAACAGCAGAAGACCACGTCAGGTTCCACTTCTGTCAGCCAAGAACAGTAGAAGACTGGAAAAATGTAGACTGGTCGGATGAATCTCGATTTCTGCTGAGGCACACCGATGCCTTGAGTCAACAGTCCAGGCTGGTAGAGGAGGTGTAATGTTTTCTTGGGACACTTTGGGCTCATTAACACCAATCAACAGGGGTGTCCAATCTTATCGGCAAAGGGCCGGTGTGGGTGCAGGTTTTCATTCTAACCAACAGAAGCCACACCTGAGTCTAATGAAAGCCAAATCAACTGATTAAACAGGTGGAATCAGGTGTGGTCCTGCTTGGTTGGAATGAAAACCTGCACCCACACCGATCCTTTCCGAATAAGATCGGACACCCCTGCCAATCAATCATGGCTTGAATGCCACAGACTATTTGAGTACTGTTGATGACCATGTGCCACAATTTACCCATCGTCTAATGGCTACTTCCAGCATGATAATGCACCATCACAAAGCAAACGTCATCTCAAACTGGATTCATGAACATTACAATGAGTTCAGTGTTCTTCAGTGGCCTTCCTGCTGACCGGCTCTGACTCCATATATAGACTCCTATCTATCCATCTATCTATCTATCTATATTTATCCTGGTCAGGGGTGTGTTGGACCCAGAGCATATCCTGGGAATACTGCGTGTGAGGTGGGAATACACACTGGATGGAAATGTTTGTTATGACTAACAGCTGAATTGTGAAGAATTACAATGATGCTGAAGTATTTATGTGGCACACAGGGTGCGGTCACAGCTCCAGGGTTAATAGGTGGATGAGCTGTAATAAATTGCCTCTAGGTGTGTGTGTACACATTACACTCTTACAGCAGACAAACCTTTGTGCCAGAGGCTATCAACTTGAAACTTTCACGTGATTACTTTATTTATTAGGTATTTATGAGTAACTGAATTTATATTGAAGCACGCAGCATTATGTTTCATGTACGTTTCAGCACGTGTTTATGTTTACACACGTCCTTTCTTTAACTCTTTAACGTGTCGGTTCGGTTGCGTGTTGTATTAAGCCCTGTTGCTAATCGCCCCCTTGTGAGATTAACGAATTTGTAAACTATAAAATACCAGAAACTGGTTAGAAACCAGCTGTAGCTACAATCCGCCTACTGATGGCTTCTCATTCAAACCTTGGATATTTAACATCACGCTCAAATTTTCCCAGAATATAAACATTAAAATATTTATACACCATCTTCCCCATGACTTGTGAGTAATACGTACAACAAAAAGGCATTTCAGTTGTGAAGGGGAAAAAGAAGAAGAAGGAAAAAAAAAAAAAAAAAGACGTACATAAACATGTGTTTGACTCAAGTGAGTTTATTTACAGTATAAAAAAATTCAAACTCCAGAATGGCCATCTACGGAATATGAAGCCTAGGAATATAAAGCACTAATCATGTACATGTCTCATGAACTCGTTCTATTTAAAATGACATTTACGCCAAATCGGTATCAAAACAGATGATGAACGGAGGGGGGGGGGAAGGGGGCAAAAACTTTCTCCAACACAAAAACGAGAGATCTGTTTACATTAAACAGTATGTCCTGTTAGACACATTATTAAGAGTGATGACAAAGAAAGAAAAAGAAACAAAAAAAAAAACAACCATCTATCTGTGTCATTTACTGAAAAACAAAAAGAGGGGAAAGTAATGTAGGAGTCGTCTTGAGAAACACTGAAATTAACCATCCTTCCCTTTTAAGGCCAAAACAGGAGAAATTATATGCGATCAGAAGATGGAAAGAGGAAAAAAAACAGGCTACTTCTGCTGTTACTGAACCCAAACCGGTCAGGTCTGAACGACGAGAAACAGCGAGGTTAAATTCGGAGCTTATTAAAGAAGACGCACAGCCGCGAGGGCGAATCGAAAATCAGGATGCTCCTCCATCAAAAGTTCGTTGGGTCTCAGTCGCTCACGTCCATGTCCTGTTCTTCGTGGTGGTCGTCCCCGTTCTGCTTGGCCTGTTTCGGGGTGTGCTTGCTGCCGTCGCCGTCGTCGTAGCGTGCGGGAGAGGAGCCCGAATCGTCGGAATCCTTCGCCTCGCGCTCCTTCTCGCTGTCGTAGCCTTGCTCCTCCTCGTCGTAGTCTCGCGTCACCTGCACAAGATAAAGGAGCCATGTAACACTCGCACGTAGCCCTGCGTTCACACCGGCGAGCGACACGTAGATTCTTGTAGTAGCAGCGGCAAGAATGTTTACACGGAAGTGAAAACTGTGTGATCTACATTACGCGTCGGGATTCTTTAACAGATTAGCAGCGCGAGTTAACTACACGAGCTCGCCCGATAAGCCTGTACCATCTCTACGTCACGTTCTAACTACTTAAACAGGTCTCACACACACGTTATGACAGTTTTTATATATTATATATATATATAAATAAAATAAACAAAACTCGGTCTTCATATAAATACAGTTTTGCATCATCAAATTCACAAAGTAGACTTAACGAGAGCATTTCGACAGCACCTTCACGTCTCGTTTCTCGCTATCGGACGTCCGCTCTCTCTCCTTGTCTTTGCTCTTTTTCTTCTTGGTGGAGGAGCGGTCGGGCTCGTCGCGACTGCGCTCTCGGTCCACTCTCCTGTCCCGCTCGCGCTCTCGGTCCTTCTCCCTTTCCCGATCTCTCTTCTTCTCCTTCTTGTGTCTGTAGGAGAAAACAGGTGGGGAACAATCATGACGCACACAGTTTACTCTGAAGAGACAAGAGTCACAGGAAGAGGCCGACTTACTGACTTTACGAACCGCCGCTTCGATATTTTGTAACGTTACCGCGAGTCACGTTAAATGAATACGTGCCTCCGGATCTACCTCCGTTATATTAAATGGACGAGTGCAGTGTTTAGTGGATGTTTTTGAACGCAAGCTCGGGGTTTCTGATTTGAGACGTGGCTCATGACGACAATCACGACGACAGCGGGACGCTTCAATGCCATGGTTAAATTAATACGTACCATCTACCTCCACTCAAACTAGTGCCGTCTCAAATTATTCATTATATTCAGCATATTTGTGATGCAACCGATTTGTGAGTAAAAGCTGTCAAGTCGAATTTTTAGCTCAGGAATTATTTAATTTTTAAGAGCTTAATTATTTAAAAACTGATTTTTACAAGTTTTTTTTTCTTCAAAACCCTGGTTTTTATAAGGTTTCTGTGTCAGTGGTGGGGGGGTTGGCGGAGTAGTGTGAATAAAACTCACCTTCTTGGTGAGGGTGTCCTGGATGCTCTTCTCTTAGGAGATCTCCGTGGAGATCGGCTGATGCTCCTTCTTCGTCTCCTGTGTTAAAGAGAAAAACGGATAAACCACACTTCTAACACCACCACAAAAAGTAGCGTGTGAAACATAATAAAGGACACTATAAGCATGAAAACACCAAAAGGGGGTGTCTAAGTGCAGTACTGAGACAGGTTTATGAGTTTGAGACCGATCTGAGAAGCTTTCAGATTAAAACACAAAATTTCATCAAATTATTTTACAGCCCCGAAGGAATATTGAAGACTCCTTATATCCTTTCAAAAATAAATAAAAAAACTTGCGATTTTCTTTCCCCCCTTGCAAATACAATGCAAGCAATTTCATGCAAAGATGAATCAATACATGCATTTAGACACCACTTCCACCAATCTCACACAGAGGAATGGGTTTGGCTTGAGACAGTGTGATAACTGTATAAAGTTATTAAAGCTAAGCACATGAGGCTCCCGGCCGGAGCGTGGAGAAGATGGTTGAGGTTAAAACATTTACCGGCTCGTGCTTCTAGATCTCCTGGCGGTGCTGTAGCTCTTTGGAGGCGTTTTAGAGCGTTTCTTGTCTTTCTCCTCTTTCTTTCTATCCCTGAGGACGAGAGAGAAGCACCTTCATGGAGGCCCATTTTTTTTTTTTTTTTGTTTCTCCATACCAGACTTTTCTACGCTCGCCAGAGGCCAGTTTCCTCTGCGTCGCTCGGCTTCGTATTAAAACACTTTGGAGAGTAACGTGGTTCAGAGGCGCGAGACGGCCGCGTTAACACGCCGCGGTATTCAACACGGCACATTTCTATCGAGTTACTGAGCTCGTTTCGTGTTTTCTTTCCCCCTTTCTTTTAAAACTGTTTACTGCACAGCATTCCCTGACACAAAACATGCTACATTTTAAGAGAGCTGACTGATTCATTAATTCAGCTGCATCTTTAAATGAAGTTTCCTGGTGTGTTACCTAGCAACAACAATGAATTCTGTCGTTGTAAATGCCCAGATTCACCAACCATCTGGCAAAATAAACATCACACATACTGCAGACTGTCACCCGAACGAAAGAAGAAGAAGAAGAGAAAAAAAACCCCACTTCAATAGTTTACAGATAGCATTAGGTGGGGGCGATCTGGCAAAAAGTATCATATCACCATTTCTTAACGCTGGATCACGACGTGATTATTTCACGTCGGTGAAAGCCGCATCCAGACGAGACGTCCGTATTTTACAGGTGCTACTCCGTGGTTTTACTTCCGTCCTCCTCTGAGAAAATGTACAGGCCCAATAACCCACCAAACCTCAGCAGTCGACTCGTTTTTCAGTCCGCATACACATCTATGATATTCTATGCAGATGTTGCCTCACGTTGGAAAAAAAAATAAAATAAAAATGTTTGACTGCTGCTCCTTGCCATATATTTTATATTTAGTCTCGTAGGGCGTGCATCAGCGACTCTGCTTCAGATATCAAACATCCCGAATAAAAAAAAAAAGAAGAAAACCCCACGCATTAGCAGACGCACACGACTAACGACGAGCAGGAGAAGTTAAATCGTTAAGAAAAGCGAGATCCTGCATTATGATTAAAGGAGACGTTATGATGGAAGTTACAGGCAGAAAGCGTTATTTTATATTCACACGCGCACAAGATCAGCTCGAGTAGTTACGTCGCTGCCGGTACCTTAACTATCGAACAACACAAAAACATCTGGGTTCAGAGGAAACACACCCAACTAGAACCTCGCTCCTCCTGTGGCCATTTTATCGCTGTCCAGATGTGAGACTTTTACCGCTGACGAGAAAACGTATCGCGCACGCCTCCACGATCGACCGGTCCGATCAGAATAAGGCTTAAGTTACTAAACACAGCAGCCAGACTCAGACCGCTATGGCCAAGGTAACTTTCTCAACTAAGTTTAAAATTAACGTGCACTTTAATACCAAGAAACGACATGGAGTTAAATAAATAAATAAAATGTCCGCATGCTACTCTTATAAAGCGATGAACAGAAAACGATTTAAAAACGACGAACAGAGTAAATGTTTGTAAATTAGTGTGCTGTGCGAGATGACTAAAGCTTCCCGTTAGTACTATACACGGATGAGTCTGTGGCAGTGCTGAGATTCTCTCGAACCTGGATTTGCTGGAGGAGCGTCGGCCGCGGTCTCTGGAGCGGGATCTCCTCCTCCTGGGGCTCCGGGAGCGTCTGCGGCTCCGGGATCGCGAGCGTCTCCGAGACCTGCTGCCCGACCTCCTACGGAGCGAATGTTCAGTTAGAGCACTTCAGCGTTTGAGGTATGTGGAACTAGCATTTTCTTGCATCAAGCTACATTTAGGAAAGAAGCCCCGCCCCCATTTGAAGAGACTTGCGTTAAAAGACTACAAAATAATAATAAAAAAAATGTTAGAAGGAAAGAAAAAGAAAAAACAAACAACAAAACACTTTTGACCTTTTTGGACCGAAACCGAATAACTAGTAGGTTGCATAAAAGTGCACGCGCGTGCGCACACACACACACACACACACACAACAATGGCTCACATGGTGTTGGGTGATATGACTATAATATTGATATCAAGATAAGTCACAATACACTTCTGAGATATCATGGATATATCGTAATTGTTCTTAGAAATAATTATAAGCAGCTGATGTGATGTTAAATTTGTACTTAATCTTTAAAACTGTTACTTAATAAAATATTACTTATTTACATGTACATTCATTTACTGTAAATATGTTTATGAATAATAAACTAATCAATACAGTATTGCTGAGAGTGTGAGAAAATAGACATACCTTTGAGAATCTAACGTATTTAACGTGACGGTTTATTACCTGTGTCGGGAGCGAGAGCGGGATCTCCTGCGTCTGGATCTAGACCTGGATCTGGAGCGGGAATGCTTGCGCTTGCTGTCTTTTTTACCTGGAAAAAAAAATTACCACCACTTCTATCTCTGCACTTTATCGAACAAGGAGGAAAACGATGCAGTTGTGTGTTTTGGGGACGATGTACTCACTGCCGGGCTCGATCGCAGCCGAGATGAGAGACTGCGCCTCTCGGACTCTCTTCATGGCTTCCTCGATTTCCTTGTTGGAAGCGTCTGACTTCAGACCCATGCTCGCTGCCATCGGGTTCATCCTGCAAGACGACAGGTTTTTACGTCAGACTCGCTTTGGAATACGCGTTTACACAGATACCTAACAAGCATAGCAGACTCACGTTGGATCCACAGACGTCATCAGCTTCAGAATCTGATCAGCAGAGAGAGCCTATAAAAATAAATAATAATAAAAAAACATCTCGGGTCATGCTGCAAACAAACGGGGGCAATTGAAATGAATTAACAGTAAACAAAAGCCATGCGCACTCACCTGGGGGGCCATGCCGGCTCCAGGTAACATGGCGGGACCACCGAGCGCACCCAGAACACCACCTCCCATCTAAGAATGTAGACAGTGGGTTCTTTAGTGTTTTTTTTTTTAAAAAAATGACAGTCATACCAAGTCACACCTATAAATATACAGAGCGTCCCACAAGTCCATCGTCATACACTTTAATCTACGTTTTAGGTTTTAGAATCCGTCATTCCCCAGGGATCGGTTCAAATACCAGGTTCTGTTACATTTTATTGTTGGTGTGATATTTAATTTGACACTCTGAATTATCTTTTGTTTATTTCATCCATCAATGTGACACTTGAACTTGTCTACCACTCATAGGTTTTTGTAAATAAATGTAAAATAATCAATGAACGACTGTCAGCTCAGCTAACATATTTGTGAATGCACGCGAACAACCAAATTGATTTATTTTAAAACATCTCATTTGAATATATTTTGATACATTTAACAAAAAAATATATATATTATATACATATTTAAAACATTTTAAAAACTTTCCTATGGACTACCTGCAATTACACCACTGACCAGTAGGGGGTCCGCGGACACACTGCACTAGACAGTAGAGTACACGGTGCAGTCTAAGTGTACGGTACGTCAAATGGGACATAACTTTAGCATTTACTCTCCGAAGCGTGTTTTCGGAACAGAAGTAACGTAGGGAGTAAATGTACCGCACGCAGACCAACTAACCGATGAGATTCATTGACAATGGTTTTCATAATCGATTAGTTGTTGCATCTCTACTTCTGATGTCTATCCTTTTGCATCGTATTTTTGCACATCACGTGCACGGTTAGCAAAAATAGTCCATTCTTCCCTCATGCTTTTGACTGAGCGTCGTTATCTAGGACGAGAGTTTATGAAGGGGAGGGGGTTTAATCGGTGAAACTATGGTACGGTCCTCTCTTTACTGAAGATGGCAGACTTTAAGCGACCAGCTGTACAACTCATGGGCGTTTACACGACTCCTACACACACACACACACACACGGCATGGCCAAAAGTATGTGGACACCTGACCATCAGACCCATACGTGGCACCTTCATCAGTGCCTGATCTAATCTCAATAACGCTCTTGTAGCTGAATGAGCACGATTCCCCACAGCCACGCTCCAAAATCTCGCAGAAAGCCTTCCCAGAAGAGTGCCGCTTATTATAACCGCAAAAGCAGGGAATAAACCTGGAACGGGACGTTTAACAAGCAACGTTCGGGTCAGGTGTCCACAAACTTTCGGTTGTTCTGTTGTCAGACCTGGCTCGACGCAAAATAGCTGCCGCTGTCCTTCGTGTAAAGCTGAACGACACGGACCTTTTCACATAGCAAAGGGCTAAAAAGTAATGACACGCCACAGCTTTAAAAACAGGATTACAGACTGCGTGTTACCGATGCAAGAGGGTTGGGGGTCGGAAGCAGTCCTCCTCCTGGAAGAAGCCCGGCCACGGCGTTGGCAGGCGCCATCAGCGACAGAGCTTTCGACTCGTCCGGGATCACACCTTCAAGATGAAGAAAGTCGGAATTAAAACCCGAGACACGAATCTCTGACAAGCTCAAGAAGGGGAGAGAGACAGAGACACAGGACAGAACATTCAGATTTTCAGCCAATAAACATACTCGCCTCCAAATGCCATTACCACCTGCGTCTCTTTCTCTTATTATTACGTATCTTTTGATTTTTTTTTTCTGTCCAAGTCACAAGACTAAAATGGGGAAATTTCATTTAAAAAAAAAAAAAAAGAAGAAGTAAAAAAAAAAAAAAAAAAAAAAAAAGACACACTACTCCAATTAATACTGCCAAGATGTGATCACCTGGACGCGTGTTATTTAAGTCATGAACCAAACGTGAGCGAGCACAGTGGCTTCTCCGGGTGATGTGCTTTCAACTTTTCATATAGACGTTTTATGAACAAGCGACTCACGTTGGCAGCTTCGCTAAAAGCACACAGAGAAAGATCGAGATACACAACACAAAAACACGTTCAGAGATTGTGGCGATCAACAGTAAATAATGCTTCAAAGTACTTTTTTTTCTCTCCTTCACTAAAATCACTTACAAAAAAAAAAAAAAGAAGAAGGAGGAGTTACGACTACACATTCAATTGCACGTCACGTTTTTAACTCTTTTGGGCTTTTGCTGGAGACTGTCCTTACCTGGTGTCTCGCAGGATCGCTAGCCTAACCACAGCACACATGCTAACACGTGCTCTTACATCACATTACGCTCTTACAGCAAATGCTTCAAGAGTTGTTTTTTTTTTTTTGTTTAAACTTCAGTCCCAACAAAAGCCTGAAATATTGTGTGTGTGCGGGGGATGATATTTCACAATTTGGTCAGGTCATTACACATGGATGAACTTTGCAATCTTGACAACATTTAAAACAAAAACAATAATGAACAAGCACATTAGGGAAGAAGATAAAAAAAAAAAAAAGATTTGCTGCAGGAGACAAAACTGTAGGGCTGTATTTTCGATTTTCATTTTCGGGACACGGCCTGGTAAACAGGACTGGCAGAGCCAGGAAAAAGAACTGTAAAACACAACAACAAAAACAAAGAGACCACTGTTAAAGAGAGGAAAGAAAATCACACCCGTCTTTTTTCTTTTTTTTTTTTCACACATCATGTGGAGTCCACCTAGTACATCACAAACCACATAGCTAACGTGAAAATGCTATTTATTTCTTTCTTTATTTATTTAGGCTAACTTCCTCTTCCCTCAGGAACCCAATCCTAGCATCATGTGTATTTCATTTGATATGAAAGATGGAAGAAAGAAAAAAAAAAAAAAAAAACAGCTTATAATAATATTTCATATGTACAATGTCTGGATCAATCCATATGGAGTCACTTCAGTGGTTTAAAAAAACAAAAATAAAAAGGAAATGTTTGACACAACCACAATGTTTTATGTGGAGAACTAGTGGCATGTCGGCAAACTACGCACAATTAACATAATATACACCTAGGAGAAAGAGAGAGACGGGGGAGAGAGAGAGAGAGAGAGAGGGGGAGTAATACAGAGAGAAACAAACAAGAAGAGAGGGGTGGATTGGGGGCAAAAAGGTGTGGCGGCTGGCGTTTTGTAATTGCCTACAGTCGCCTGTTGGCAGGGAGAGGACCACTTTCAGCCTTCAGGGAGGGGGCTCTGCGTTTGCCTTCTCCACTACAAAAACCACACACACACAAACAAACAAGAGAACATTTTTAATAGGAGACAGTCTAAAATGATGAACTGGTGGTGGTGGTGAAGGGGCACGACAAAACATGAGCAGGATAATGAATATGAGCGCGTTTGTCCGTTTTGTCCCCTTTGTAGTACCTTTTTTTTTGCCGCTTGTCTCGGTCTCGGCAAGTCCAAGATCCTGGAGCAGACTGTTGATACACTGATAACTTTAATAACCCTTATATACGTTCATGTGTATGTGTTAGAGCAAGAGATGCGTCCTTGCAAGCGCGTCCCGCTCAGGGCTCGTATTTTAACCACTACATGCACGGCAGCGTTCAGAGGAGAGCGTCTGTCCCTTCCCTCTCGTCTTTAATGAAAGACTGCTTAGCAGATCCGAGAGCGCGGTTTAGGAAATGATAAGTCCTGTACGCTGAAATATGCACCGCTTTAACGATTAAAGTGGATAAGAGTATAGTTAAATGGTTGAACTCCCAGCCTAACACACACGGTACTGCACAGTTTAGTACTTTCCTTCCATTTGCAGAGATAGAATATTAGACGACAAATTAAAGGAGCGGTCTGAGATTAACTTTTTTTATTTATTTTTTTTTTTTACAGCCCTCCAAACTGACCCCGCTCCTTGCCGTGAAACTATCGCTGCATTCGACTTCGAAAGTAGATTTCTACCTTGACACCTTCGACATATGGATTTTGGAGGGAATTATCTCGTAGATGACAAGACTTGGAATTGCGGCCGAGTTGAACGCAGCACGCGCATGCCTCAGGAGTTGCCTCTTAAGGAAAAGAGGGCGTGGCAAATTGGCTTAGCAAGAAATAAATAAATAAATTAAAATCGTAGACCTAGTCCTAAATGAAAAACTAGCAAGATCAGTCACTGGGAAACATGTCAAATCTGTATAGTATTGTATGGTGTGTGTGTGTGTGTATAGTAATGTTATGTAATTACAGGCCCAGAAATGCACTTAAAATGTTACAAACCGCACCTTTAAGCAAATTAAGGAAGGAAAGGTCTTAATCGTGCAGGCCAAAAGATCTGCCGTAACTAAGCTTGGTACGATTGTATCAGGAATCACGGACAGACTGACGGAGCCCGACAAGTCGGACGATTTAAACAAACTGTTGTATCTCGTGATGTTTCCTTTCAGCCCTGTACAAGCCTTAACTCTAACAGCTACGTTTGCTGTAATGATGTGACGTGTCCACGACAGGCATTACGCATGTCTGGCCACGCCCACTTTCTCTGCAATGAACCCCAGAACGAACTCGCAGTCTTGATGCACACCAGGCACCATTTAGGAGAGATCAGCAGCTCAGATCATATTAAACTCTAAGGGTAAATTGTTGTTTTTCGGTGCATCCCTGTTCATCAGCTGCGAGGAGGAAACGTGCACTCTCCGTTTCATTGCCGTATAAATCAGTGGCGAGATACCGGTTCGATCTGCTTTAAACAAGTGATGGGAGGAGTTCACAAAGAGAACCGAGTGTCTGTACATCAGTCTGCCAAAGGAAACACGTGACTGACGTGAGGGCGAATACCGGGAGGTACCAACCTTCTGCGTAGGGCACAACTATAAGAGCCCTGTCCACAAAGACCGTGTTAGTGAGGTGCTGGGAAACGCCGACCGACTCCTGCTCGTTAAACCTCACGAAGCACACGCGCGATGTCACCGGCATGGTGGAGTCACTGCAACACACACAACAGGAATAACCTTACTGTCAATACACATCTTATAGAATAATAATAAAAACAAACAAAAAAAAACACCACACTTTTGTAAATACCCGAAGGTCAAGATGATCAATATTTCATCTTCAGTAACTGCTTTATCTAGCAGTGCCAGTTTTTAACCCCTTTCCTTTCAAACATGTTTCAGAGGCCGTTGGATGAATTTTCTGATTCTGTATCAGACTACTAGACCAATTCTCCAATTCCGTACTGTACCAGAGACTACTGGACCGCTTTCCCGGTTCCGTATCAGAGACTACTGGACCGCTTTCCCGGTTCCGTAATCAGATGTTTCTGTATATTTGACCACCCCAATATCTATATAAAGCTCCAATAAGAGTCTCAACCCACAATATTTCTGAATATAAACAGATATAATTGTTACCTTACCAGTGATTACACTAACTCTACTTCTTAACGCTATGTCCATCATCTAGTCAGTGTATTCTGTTTGAAAGGTCTGAAAGAACACGACTAGATGCATCAAATTTGAACAATGAACAGAAATCGTATTCTACTTGCTCTGTTTTTAAATAACTGAAGACAAAGTCAGAATATTTGATCGGTAATTGTTTATAGGGAAATAACCCACATCCATTCATTTAATTTCACGTGTTATTATTATTGAACCACACCAGATTATTAGAAATGTCCACAAAACCTCAGACCTTAATTTTGCGAATATAATCTGCAAAAAAACCTTATAACCAACCTGCTTTTTCGCCTTTACTTTAATTATCATTATTTTTTATTTCCTCTATATGCTCCACATTTTATTTAGCTGCAGTTTTGCCATAGTATTTGTATATTATCATTTCTCTTCAATAACAACAACAGTAATAATAATAACAATAATAATAATAATAATAATAACAATAATAATGTTATCAAGCCTTAAATGAGCCTGAACAGGCTAAACAGGACCTGCAGTTTTAACGCAAACAAATAAAAACCACATTTAAATCATTAAGTCGGTTATTTAACGAATAAATATCAAGTATATAACTTGAAAACCATAACAGCAAGAACAACACATTAAACGTGTGATGTTTCGTGGCTGAAACTATCACTCTGAGCGGAAAAAGCTGCACAAAAACCACGCTAGGCGGTTAGCATGCTAATCAAGTAGCTATGCTAAGCTAAGCTAACGAGGCTAAAAAGCGCGGCCTACTCTTCTTCGCCTGTTACTAAAGACATTACAAAGGATTTCCACCGCATACATCAGCACGAAACGCATATTAGACGATATCTCTGAGATATAAAGCGCAGTATTCTCCTCTGGAGGTTCTTCTACTCACTCAGGAGGGAAGAGTTTGAGCTCCTCGACGGTTCCCAGGAAGCCGAACAGAGTGCGCATCTGCTCCGAGGTGGCGCTCGGAGACACGTTAGTCACCTGCACAACGTTCGTCCCGGAGCTCATCTTGAAAGAAAGAAAGAATAATCACAAGCCCAAACACTGGATCTACACAGCGCTTCAGAGAGGCGTCTACAAACACCGTGTGAGGAACCGGGGCGGAAATCTAACACTCAAACTACCGCTCTCCTCCTCGCTGCAGGCCGGAGCGCGAGCGCGTCCATCTACTGACTCTGGAGCAGCGGAAGCGTCCCACGGCTACACAAACCGGAAATGCGTCACCAGGCCAGCGCCGCGCGCTTTGAAACGGTTCCCCCCTCCGGCCCTTTTGGAAAGGAGACATATCTTAAAAATATGACTGGAATAAAGTTGGTTTGACGTTCGATATTCGCGGATATGTGGAAATTAAGGGACCGTCTCTAAAGTTACATACGACATTTTTAAACACGTTTCTAACTTCAATAGCATTTGAAGGGAATGACTTACAGTCATATACCCCACTGTAAAGTGTTCATCTAGGTGTCAGGTAATCTAAAAGGTGTGCGTCATACCTGTACATCATTCCCTTCAAATGCTATTGAGCTTTACATAAGGGTATATTTTGTGTATGGGCCCATTCTGCAGTGAAATTCATGTCTAATTTACATGTTATTTAATAGCTTATTTTGATAAATATCAAAAAATCTAAAAAGGTGTGCCTCATATCTGACACCCAGATGAACACTTTCCAGTTGGATATATGACTGTAAGTCATTCCCTTCGAATGCTATTGAAGTTAGAAACGTGTATAACAATGTCGTATGTAACTTTAGAGACGGTCCCTTAATTCCCGCATATCCGCGAATATCGAACGTCAAACCAACTTTATTCCAGTAAAAATATTTATTTATCTCGCTGAGTAATTTTTTTGTTTGTTTCATATATGAATGTATAAAATTCTAAACAGTCTTGCGCAGGGTTCTGACGAGTTCACCAATTTAAATGGCAACGATCGATGATAAATGATGATAAATCGGTTATTATCTACTGTAACTGATGATAAATCGGTTATTATCTACTGTAACTGATGATAAATCGGTTATTATCTACTATAACTGATGATAAATCGGTTATTATCTACTATAACTGATGATAAATCGATTGTTATCTATTATAACTGATGATGCATTATTATCGACTATAGCTGATGATTCATCGATTATTATCTACTATAACTGATGATTCATAGATTATTATCTATTAGAATTGATGATAAATCGATTATTATCTACTATAACTGATAATTCATTGAGTATTATCTACTATAATTGATGATAAATCGATTATTATCTATTATAACTGATGATACATTGATTATTATTTATTATAATTGATGATAAATCGATTATTATCTATTATAACTGATGATTCATCGAGTATTATCTATTAGAATTGATGTTAAATCGATTATTATCTATTATAACTGATGATACATTGATTATTACCTACTATAATTGATGATAAATCAGTTATTATGTACTATAACTGATGATTCATCGATTATTATGTATTATAATTGATGATAAATCGGTTATTATCTATTATAACTGATGATTCATCGATTATTATCTATTATAACTGATGATAAATCGATTATTATCTATTATAACTGATGATACATCGATTATTATCTACTATAATTGATGATAAATCGATTATTATCTATTATAACTGACGAGACACGTATTATTATCTATTATAACTTATGATACATTGATTATTATGGAAAAAGGACAGAGAACTGGTGTGTTCAGAAGAATTTTGAAGCTGATGTGTGAATAATTTAATAGGCTAGCGAGGTGACTTGCCCATAAGTCTGATTAATTTAGCGGACCTGTAAATAAAGATGTGTAAATATGCTAGTTAGCTGATTTGGCAGTGACTCTGATACTTTAAAAAATACATTATTATCATTACTACATCAATATCATTTGCAAATTAACAATAGGCCTACCGCAGATTCTGAAAAAAAAAAGTTGGTCACTTGATATTTGATATTGATATTTGAATTGAATCTGCATGTATCGTAGTAAATTCAGTGTATCATCAAATATTGAATCGTTGCTTTATGAAATGAAATTGTATTGTATCGAATCGTAGCAGATTCAGTTGTATTGCCAAATATCGAGTTGTTGCCTAAAGAATAGAAATTGTTTTGCATCAGATTCAGTGCTATCGCCATATATCAAGAGCCTGTGCCTCAGATTCCTGTTCTCGTCTGACAGGAGCGGAACCCTACGTGTTCTTCGGCTATTGTAGCCCATTTGCCTCATGGTTTGGTGTGTCGAGATGCTTTTCTGCTCAGCATAATTTTAAAGGGTGGTTATTAGAGTTACCGTAGTCTTCCTGTCCGCTTGAAACAGGCTGGCCATTCTCATACACAGCATAATGTATACGACAGGAATTTAATTTCTACACTAGAAAAGTGACAGGAAGTGGTTTATGATACTTGAAAACAAAGAAACATTATTAAATTAATCACGTTTTTTGTTAGATTATAACACAAAAATATACCTCAAATATTAAGATAAGATAACATGTAATAACAGTTTAGTAATACTATTAAAACTATTGCTTTCACTCGTTTGTTATAACCAGGGGAAAAATAAAAACATGGAATAATAAGAATGTTTTTCTTTTTACAAATAATTATTTAAAAAAGAACATATAATACAACTCAAATACAAAAAAAAAAAGGGTTCAGTACCTCACTGGTATCTTTATTTCTTTATATAGCTTTATTTCGACACTTTATTTCAAGAACCCCCAGTAAGCCCCTACAGATAATACAAATCTGCTCAGGAATGTTAAACAAAGTAAAGCCTTCCTTTTATTAGCTCAAACAACAGCTGCCCTTATGTCTGGCAGCTTCAGTTTCACAGCCTTGTGTGGTTGCACAACTGAAAAACACAAAGAACAAGGGACTTGAAGTTAAGGGGAAGATTATTGAACACGTTTCTGCTGAATTCTTGTGGTAATATGTGCTAAAATATCAGACAGTAATATGAATCGTATGAGACTATACGATAAGGACAGTTTTGAATGAATGACTTACGTGTATTTATTCTGTGTTTTTAATGCCCTGTGTTCTGTGGTTACTGCAGAGCTCAAACATCCCCCTTGGGGTGGTGTATCCATCCATCCCTCCATCCCTAGATTTAACCATTCAATTATTTCAACATCTACCCATCCATCCATCCATCCATCCATCCCTCTGTTTAACTATTCAACCATTTAACCATCCATCCATCCATCCATCCATTCAACCAACCCACCATGTATCTGTCTATCGACCTATCCACCCATCCATCCAAATATTTAACCCTTCAAGCATTTAACCTTTTCTCCATTTAACCATCCATCCATGTAACCCTCTATTCATCCATCCATCTATCCATCAGTCCATCTGTTTAACCCTTCAACCATTCAACCATCCATCCATCCATCCATACATACATACATACATACAACCATTTAACTATCTATCCATCCTACACAAGTAAACTAAATTAACTAACTAAGTTTTCCAATCAGGAAATATTTACCATCCATCCATCCATCCAGCCATCCATTCAACCAGTCAATTATTTTACCGTCCATCTAGCCAACCATCCATCCATTCAACCGTTTAAACAAAAACATTTTATTTTTTTTACAAAAAGTATGGTGTCTGTATTTAAAATTATTATTATCTGAGTTACTTACATCAAAAAATGTTACAGTTGTGCTCTCTACAACAAATGCTTAAAAAAATAATAATAAAATAAAATAAAATCTAAGGAATATGTCACATTATGAAGGAACTACTGGGAAATGTTATAAAAATTTATTTTACTAAATGTGGCCTTTTAGAAAACTTGTACTGCTTGATCTATCTATCTATCTATCTATCTATCTATCTATCTATCTATCTATCTATCTATCTATGTTAAATGTTGGAAATTGAGAAGGTACTAATGGGAAATTTCTATTTCTGAAAATTACATAAAGCAATATTGTAAAACATGGCCTTTTAAGTCTTCAGTAAAAGTTTGAATGAGGTGGGAGTTTTCTTGTGTCATGTGTGATTAGCTTGTTTTGTAACCCAGTGTTGTGTTTTTTCTTTAACCCATGCCTTCAACAGCGCTTAGAACTACTGATCCAACTTTGGGCAGCAAATCCTCTTTGACATCACAGGTATTGTGAGGAGAAGCACAAGGTCCAGATTCAAAGAAACCGTTGTTCTGCCAACTTCGTAATTAGTCCGAGTTAGCTGAAGCGTAGCATGTGAAAGAAGGGGCAGTTATAAAGAGCGTTGTTCTAGGGTCTAAGCAGCACCCTGAAGAACAGAGCGCACACAGGCCACACAGGCTGTATTACAGACCTCCACAAAACGCAGAGGAAACATGGTCAGCCGGTGAGTTTTTATTTTCGGTTTATTAGAAAACTGCTCCCAAATTATATGCTTGCTTGTGTGTGTGAAATCTATGCTTCAAAGGCTTTAGTGTAAGCTTCCTTGATTGGATATGTAGTATTTTACTTTATTTAGGGTTACTCGGATGGAGTTTCCCTTGTTCTCCCCGTGTCCATGTTGGTTTCTTCCGTTTTCCCCGGTTTCCTCCCAACTCCAAAAAACCTGCCATAGGTGGATTGGCTAAGATAACTTGCCCTTAGGCATGAACGTGTCCATGCATGGTGCGCTGTGATGGACTGGCGTCCCATGCAGGTTGAATTCACCCACCTTGCTCTCAGTGTTCCTGGGATAAGCTCCGGATCGATCACGACCCTGGCCAGGAGAAAGCAGTAAATGAAGATGAATGAAAGCATTTGAAATATATCCGCCCATGACAAGGTGGTCAAATCACTCTAACAAACAGCGTAGATGTTGGAATGAAGTTTGTAGGAATGCATGCTGAAAGAGTAATGGCATTGTCTAGATCTTTAGGAAATGCTTTAACCTGGTCAGGGTTTCTGTGGTTTACTACCTAACACCACATTTAACATTAGAAATGATTGTAGGCTGGTACCAACATTAATAAGAAGAAAACTAGGTTTTCACAGTTGATTAAAAAAAACAAAAAAACAAACAAATATAAAACAAAAAGATACAGTTGGGAGGGGGGATAAACTTTTGAACAGGATGATCAAGGTAAATTGTTATTCTTTTATCTTCTGGGAAACATGTAAATATCTTATGTAGCTTCTAAATGACAAAAATAAGACCTTTAAACGAAATAATAACAATTTACACCGATCATCCTGTTCAAAAGTTTGCACCCCCCTGGCTCTTAATGTATCGAGTCGCCTTCTTGAGCATCAGTGAACGTTTGCACCTTTTGTAAGAGTCGTGTACGAGTCCCTCAGTCGTCCTCAGTATGAAAAGACGGATCTCAGCATCATATAGCCGCTGTCGGAAAGGGGTCGAATGTGTAGAAGATGCTGGAAAAGCAAAGAATGTGCAGGACCTGGAGGATTTTTCTGAAGAACAGTGGGCAGTTTAACTGCTCAGGACAAACAAGGGACTCATGAACAACTCTCAGAAAACATAAAAACAGTCATTGATCATCCAGGTAACGACACACAGGATTAACAATCAAGCGTGTGTAAACCGGTTCATTTGTGTAAATTCAGTTATTTACCGTGTCTTGTGGACTGTGTGTAAACATCTGTTATGTGAAACATCTGGTATGCAGAACTAAATAAAAAAATGAATGCAATTTTTATGACTTCTCTTTTTATTATAATTGATTAAATTATGAACAGTTTAAAGATTCTAAACTTATGACCTCAACTGTATGCTAAATGCTTTACTTTTTAGATTTGAACACCCTGCTGGAGACTATAAGAAGATCTTTGAGACTGTGGAGGAGCTCAGTGAACCGCTTCCAGCGACAGTCTCTGGTATGTTCAGCTTTTATTTCTATTTTATTCATATTTTTTATATTAGACAATGCAGTTTTGTTTTTCATGTGTTTAAAGGTGCAGCTGGGCATTTTTAAAAACCTGTCTGTAATAATAATAATAATAATAATAATAATAATAATAATAATAATATCATTCAAACATACCGTAGAAAAATAATCCTAGTTTATTCATTTCAGGATTTAAAAAAAATTATTATTATTATTCTGGCCCGCTATTAAACCGTCTCATCTTCTTAATAGTCTAGAGTGCTATATCGTTTTATTAACCAGTATAATATGTCACTTTTTAGGTCGAATCCCATCGTTTATAAGAGGAAGTCTGCTCCGCTTGGGTCCAGGTCTGTTCGAGGTCGGATCTGAACCCTTCTATCATCTCTTCGATGGCCAAGCCCTGATGCACAAGTTTGATTTCAGCAACGGTCAGGTCACCTACGTCCGCAAGTAGGTTTACAATCTTCTACAGGAGGATTTACTTCCAAACATCCATCCTTAGCACATGTTTAGCAGCAAACATTAGAAAAACAATCTGTACCGTTAAACTTTAAAAACAACAAATGAGGAATTACTGTAAGCCATGACGAAGAAATTCGTAGCAATTTTCCTGACGAGGCATAGGGAATTTGAATTATAATCATACAGCAACGTGTCTGGTGAATTATAAGGACACTTGGGGATAACAGGAACTTGATTTGTGGACGTTCCACAAAATTAAATATAAATAGATAACTATAAATGGGGGGAAACGTATGATGTGTCGTTAATTAATACATTTAAAAAATGAATACTTGACAAATTGCTGTGGTTTAAGAGGAATAAAACACTTCAGGATGTGCTGTTTTTGGAAAATAATTACCTTCGGGGTGATAACAGTAACTCCACATCACATCACCCTGCTGTTGATTATTGTCCTAAACCAGCATCTGTTTTATTCCTTACATATTGACCGTAATATGTAGAACTATACATAAATAAATGCAGAATATGTAGAACTGTAGCTATGTAGAACTTTGCATATATAAATGTCAGGAGACTTTGACTTGTTATGTTGGGTTTTAGCCACCAGAGGTTGTTCCCTCATTGCAAATCAGGTTTATTGTCAAAATGTACAGACTTTCAGCTGTTTGCGATGAACAAATCAAACAAAAGCGATTGAAATAGTTCAACACGAATGCATCAAGTGATTTCCCGAAATTCGACTGAAAATGCAACTTATAATGATTTCTCCAGTTTCAAAATCATTCAACCCCCTGAAGAGAATCCCTCACAACAGCACAAATATGCAGAACAGGTGTTGTCTCAAGCACACCTGATGCAAGTAATCAAGGGCTTCATTAGTTGCAGCAGGTGTGCTTGAGCTGGAACACATGAAATACCTGAACTGGCTAGGGGTAGAAAACATATGAAATACTTGGACGGGGCAGAAAAAGGAAGCCATCAAACAGATTTGTGAGAAGGCAGGTTGTGAAAAACCCTCGAGTGACTGCAAAAGACCTGCAGCGAGACTTGGTGTAACAGGCACTGAGGTTTCAGTGAGCGCAGTAAGGCGCGTACTAAACGCAGAAGGTTTCCATGCCAGAACTCCAAGACGTACACCATTACTGACCCAAAAGCACAAGAAAAGTCGCTCAAAATCATATAAATAAGCCACAGAAGTTTTCGGAGTCTGTTCTGTGGAGCGATGAAACAAAACTGGAAGTTTTCTGCACGATGGATCAGCGGTATGTCTGGAGGAAGAAGAATGAAGAAAGAACACTCTGTCCACAGTCAAGCATGGTGGAGGCTCGGTGATGCTCTGGGGCTGCTTTGCATCCTCGGGCACTGGAAACCTGCAGTGTGTTGAAGGCAAGATGGATTCATTGGAGTATCAGCAAATCCTAGGAGAAAATATTATGCTGTCTGTGAGGAAGCTGAAGCTTGGGCGTCATTGGACCTTCCAACAGGACAATGATCCCAAGCATACCTCAAATTCCACCAAGGCTTGGTTGCAGAAGAAGTTCTGGAAGATTCTACAGGGCCATCACAGTCACCTGACTTGAATCCCATAGAAAATCTCTGGTGGGATTTGAAGAAGGCGGTTGCAGCAAGTAAACCCGAGAACATTACTGAACTGGAGGCCACTGCTCATGAGGGACGGGCTAAGATTCCTCAGGAATGCTAACAGAAGCTCTGCATCTCGTTTGCAGCAGGTCATAACAGCAAAAGGAGCTCTACTAAGTACTAAAGATGCTCGCCATGAAGGGGTTGAATCATTTTGAAACTGGAGAAGTCATTATAAGTTGCATTTTCAGTTGAATTTGGTGGAAACCACTTGTAGAATTCGTTGTGTTGAACTATTTCAATTGCTTGTGTTTGATTTGTTCATCGCAAACAGCTGATTATTTTGACAATAAACGTGATTTGCGGTGGGGCTCGAATCATTTTGATTGCAACTGTATATATATAAGAGAAATGAGAGAAAGCATAATGGATGAATGAAGTGAAACCTTGGTGCATGATATTATTTATTAATTGGTTTAGTGCTTTACTGAACAGAGAATACGGTATGTTTCACTCACAGGTTCATTAAAACAGACGCTTATGTTCGTGCCATAACAGAGAATCGTGTTGTAATCACTGAATTTGGAACATGCGCTTACCCGGATCCCTGCAAGAACATCTTCTCCAGGTATTATTCTACTAACTCTATCTATAAAACTCTGTCGTGTATAAAGACTATGATATGTCTGTATGCTGCATCGATGCTGTCAGTTGGTCAGTCGTAACACACTGGTGTGCATTTTGGGCAGGTTTTTTTCTTACTTCAAGGGCGTTGAGGTGACGGATAACTGTCTGGTGAACGTTTACCCCATCGGAGAAGACTTCTACGCCGTCACGGAGACGAATTACATCACGAAAGTGAACCCGGACACTTTAGAGACTCTAAAAAAGGTAACGCTGAATGAACAATGCATCTGCAGGACATTTTTAAATCACCCCAATTTGTTCTGAACCTTTCAAAAATAATGGAATAGAAGCACAGAGACTACCCTCATCAAAAAAAATCCAGATTCTATTAATACGTACATTGGACACACCCCCAGTCTTACATGCCCCACCCCCTCAAGTTCCGCCTGGCATTCATTTGCATATTGATCCTGATTGGCTCGTATATTTTATGATGTAATAACACGTCTATCACTTATTTGATTTTTAACTCAGATTTTACAATGACATTTTTATTTTTTGTTTTTAAACGAATGACACAACACTGCTTCGGCGGCAATTTTCACACACTGACCACACTGTCAGACAACATGGTGGACAAACCTTAGATTTATCATTATGTGCTGTAGTTACAACATCGAAGTGCGTCGTACCACCGTAACGTGTGTTACATTTAAGTTATAATAATAATTTTTTTTTGTAGAAGGTTTATTTGCTTTCTCTTTGTTTGTTGAACCTAGGGTCTGCCAGGCAACTATGGAATAAAAGACTAATAGCCCTTGTCCACGCTTCTAAACTGTACATTTCCTTCAGTACATCTTTTGTACATTTAGTACACTTGAAAATGTAAACATAGTGTATCGTTAAAATAATTTAAGGTACGTAACTGAACCATAAAAACCTCCATTTGAGTAAAGATTATCTTCACTACACACATTTCCAGGTACAATATACCTACTAAAAGTACACATGATGCACTCTTTTTTTCTGAGAATGCAGTCTGTACACTCAAATAAATTCCCCAACAACAATTTATAACAATATGAAGCTGGTTTTATAATGTTAAGAGTGACAGTAATCGACCTCGTGCACTATAACTGCTCTGTCTCAGTATTCTAAAGAAACATCACGCTTAAGCTGACGTTATGAGCGTTAAATAGCAGAGTTGACATTTGTTTTTCTTTCTGAAACGAAAGGTGGACATGTGCAAATACGTCAACATAAACGGGATAACGGCTCACCCGCACATCGAGAGAGACGGCACGGTGTACAACATCGGAAACTGCATGGGGAAAGGAGCCTCGCTGGCTTACAACATTGTCAAGATCCCACCCAAGCAGAAAGGTAACCGGTGCTCATACTGAACTCCGAATATCAACTTCCAAACATCTGAATCATGCAGAAGGAATAAACAAGAGTGCATCGAATTGATCTGAATTGACATGAAACGAACATAGAGCCATGAACTGAACCGAACGGATCTGACGAACATGTACAATATAACAATCACAGGTATATAATTAAAAACGTATTAATCCAGGGGTGTCCAATCTTATCTGGAAAGGGGCGGTGTGGGTGCAGGTTTTCATTCCAGCCAAGCAGAAGCCACACCGCTGGTATATATATCCATCCATCCATCCATCTTCTATACCGCTTTATCCTTTTCAGGGTCACGGGGAAACCTGGAGCCTATCCCAGGGAGCATCAGGCACAAGGCAGGGTACACCCTGGACAGGGTGCCAGTCCATCGCAGGGCACAATCACATACACACTCACACACCCGTTCAAACACTTTGGACATGCCAATCAGCCTACCATGCATGTCTTTGGACTGGGGAAGGAAACCGGAGTACCCGGAGGAAACCCCTGCAGCACGGGGAGATTTCACTGTATTCTTCACAGCTACAAATGATGAGTTTCAATCCCGAGCTCCACTGTTGGACGTTAACTCTGAACCGCTCAGCTTTGTGTCTACAACTTGTGACTTCTGATAAGGAGAAATGTTTTGTTTTGTTCTTTTTTTCTCCCTCAGATAAGTCAGACCCGATTGAGAAATCCAAGGTGGTGGTGCAGTTTCCCAGCGCGGAGAGGTTTAAACCGTCCTACGTGCACAGGTTCGAATTCACTTTCATTTGAAGACGACGACTGCCTGATAGATCATCAGCTAACCAACATGAAGCATGAGTCTCCTGATGACTTGTCCCCTGTGTGTGTGTGTGTTTTTCTGTTCAGCTTCGGGATGACGGAGAACTACTTTGTGTTTGTAGAGACGCCCATCAAAATCAACCTGCTGAAGTTCCTGAGTGCCTGGGCTATTCGCGGATCCAACTACATGGACTGCTTCGAATCCGATGAGCAGAAAGGAGTAATTATATTCTAAATATTGCACATCAAAGCATACAGTATATTGAGCAAGAAAACAGTGTAGGAGGAATACAGTTGACCGTGGAGGGATACAATTTAATGGATATAAATACCAATAAAGTGACATATGCCAAAACAGAAAAGAAAATAAACGCTAGATCCTCTCCTCCGTAGAAGTTGCCATGTTGGAATTTTTTCCCTGGTTAATCAGAATTTATAACAAGCTTACGCCTAAAGTTTTTCTTTACACCCGTAGGTATGGCAAAAAAAACAAACAAACAAAAAAAAACCAACAACAACCCTGAGCTGTAAAACGGGAAACAAATAAGGACAGCTTTGTCTGTTTAAAGATGCATTAGGCAATATTTGTTTTTTTTTAATAGTCTCTGGAAGTAATAATCTGGAAAGACCTTTGTAATATCAGAGTCTAAAACTGGATTTAAAGAGAAGCAAATTAGTAAATGAATCATACGTAAATGAATCACATGAAAATGAATCACATGTAAATGAATCATACATTTTCATGTGATTCATTTACGTATGATTCATTTACATGTGATTCATTTTCATGAGATTCATTTTCATGTGATACATTTTCATGTGATTCATTTACGTATCATTTGAATATGAATCTCATGAAAATGAATCACATGTAAATGAATCACATGTAAATGAACCATATGAAAATGAATAAATTAAAGACAAGTACCTTTATACATTAAAAAAAAAAAAAAAAGTCTCTGGATGGAGTTCTTGTAATGTTTTACTGATTGATTTTCGTGTGATTTCTACAGACATGGATTCACATAGCCACGAAGGATCCAGGCGAGTACATCGACTTCAAATTCAGGACTTCAGCCATGGGACTTTTCCACCACATCAACTGTTATGAAGACTCTGGGTTTATTGTTTTCGACCTGTGCACCTGGAAAGGGTACATGAATCAAACCGTCATTAGGGTCCAAGTGGAATTATGGGATGGGATTTTGTTCAGGAAGTAGTACAGAAGTCAGTCCATATTTGGTAATGGTGGTAATGTTTGGTCATTTATTATTTTTTTAAATGTCAGTTTTATGTATAAAAACGCCTGTTACTTTAGACTACTTTGCTTTTCAACCATTGAAATATCTTGCCTTATATTTATTTAACTGGTTTTGGCAGGATGTATCGCTTTTTTACATGCACTACCAGTCAAAAGTTTGTACACCCCTGCTCATAGTAGGGCTTCAATATTATTATTATTATTATTATTATTATTATTATTATTATTATTATTTTTACAATTTTGTAGTATTTTAGAAATATGAAGACATTAACAATATGAAGCTCTGCAATCATCAAGAAAAGTGTTACGCAAATCACAACTGCTTTATTATTATTATTATTATTATTATTATTATTATTATTATTAATTTTATTCTTTTGATCATAGAATTTTTATTGGAAATTTCCATTTTACACGTTATAAAACCCCACCCAACAGCCCCAACAAAACAATCACAGTCAAAACCAAAAGAAAAAGAAAGGGGGAGATAAAAAACAATAACAAACAAACAAACAACCAGAAAAAAAAAGAAAAAAAAAAAGTAAGATGATTAGTATTTACCGTCTACCTCTCCTCAATCCACCTCCAGGGTGCGTACATCATCGGAGTAGGTAATAAATTGTTGCCTTTTTCCCAAAAATGAATCGCCCCTGCCTCTGTTGTTATACTTGATTTTTTCAAGTTTTAAAAAGAACATTAAATATTATTTATTTTATTCTTAAGAGTATTTCTGATTAAGCTTTGCACACGTTCAGTAAACTTCTCAACTGGCTTCACGAGGAGCTTCGGGAGTCCTTCACACGTCACACATCAAGATCTATATGGTTATATATTTTATATATATATGGTTTTTATTTTAATTATAGCGCAATTTCCTATAGGAAACCAGTGTTTGATTTTGTATACGCAGATAAGCAGGATTTGTATGCGTATCTTAGCCTCACTTGACTTGTTTTCACACTTGCTCCACAGATTTGAGTTCGTGTACAACTACCTGTGGCTGGCGAACCTGCGTCAGAACTGGGACGAGGTAAAGAAACACGCCATGATCGCCCCTCAGCCGGAAGTGCGCAGGTTTGTCGTCCCGCTGGATCCCTACAGGGTACGTCACACTTTATTTCACATAACTCATTCGTTACATTAAAGGCTTTATTTTCCTTTAAAAAAAAAAAAAATCTGTAATGACACTCTGTTTATATTAACGTCTCTCACTCTTTCTACAGGAGGAACAGGGGAAGAATCTGATCGCTTTGCCGTACACTACAGCCACAGCGACGATGTGTGAAGACGGAACCATCTGGCTGGAGCCTGAGGTGCTTTTCTCCGGCCCTCGCCAAGGTCAGATCTATTTCTGAACGCTTACTTTTTAAAAAAAAATGTGCTAATATATGAAATATACTAACATCCTGTCTAAAAGTAAGGAATAAAACACTTGCGGGAGTGTTGTTATAGGAAAACAATCAAGGATGGAGTTGTGGAATGTCTGAAGTGTTTTATTTCTCTTATACCACATTTTTAGTTCTTAGTAAAGGACGTGCATTTTTTTTATCTATTTATAATTACACTTAATGTTGTGGAAAGTCCTCGAAAGAAGTCAGTTCCCATTATCACTTACGTTATAGCAGCTATAAACCGTCGCTCGCTCACAAGCCTGTTTTTTTTTTCACCTTCTCTCTCTCTCTCTCTCGAAGTTAATGAGATGAAAAATGACCTCGATGTGTCACCGAGAAACCGCATTCCTTTCATAAATGTCCAATAAAGTTCTCCTTGCTACAGGAAACTTCACCAGAGAAAAACATTGATATGTTTTTTCATCAAAAAAAACAAAAAAAGCTCGATTATGTCGAGCTGTACAAAAGTAAGTCTCCGTGAATGAGCTGTTACTATAGAAACGATAAGGTGTTAGGACGAACCTGCAGGTTTGAGAGAGTTGAAAAGCGCTGTGGTATAAGTACAGCTTCTCTAAACACTTTGTCTTTAAAGCATTATATCCTCCGTGTCAACAGCCTTCGAGTTTCCTCAGATCAACTACAAAACGTGCAACGGGAGGAACTACACGTACGCCTACGCCCTCGGCCTTAACCACTTCATCCCCGACAGGGCAAGTGTCCGTCTTAGTTTAATCTAATCTTCGCCAGACGTTACTGTCCTGTTAACAGAGTGCTTGACAGAATGTCTGATTTTTAGATCTGTAAGCTGAACGTAAGGACCAAGGAGACGTGGGTGTGGCAGGAGCCGGACTCGTACCCGTCAGAGCCGCTGTTCGTGCAGAACCCTGACGGGGTCGACGAGGACGACGGTGAGTAGCGTCGATACACAACACGAGCAGGTGCCAATATTAAATATCGATATCACAATAACCGCATGACTAACCTTTTCATCGTGGTCTGCAATATCCAGAAAATTCTACACGGATTTAAAAAGAGCAAAGCATAGATTGATTCAATAAGAGCTACAAAATGAAGGCGTTTTGAAAAATAAATTATGAAAAAAGAAATAAGAAGTCAAATCTGCACTCTTATTATTATTATTATTATTATTTTATATTATTATTAATAATATTATATTATTACTATTATTATATTATTACTATTATTTTATATTATTATTAATAATATTATATTATTATTGTTATTATTACTATTATTATTATTATTATTTATATTATTATTATTATATGATTACTATTATTTTATATTATCATTAATAATAAATTATTATTATTATTATTACTATTATTATTATTATTTATATTATATTATTATTATTACTATTATTATTATTATTATTATTATTATTTATATTATTATTATTATTATTATTATTACTATTATTTATATATTATTATTAATAATAATAATAATAATAAAGGTTACCCAGTGTGTCACAGGTTTGACACTTAAACAGTAAAACATATTTGTTAAAATGATCGATTGGTGAGTTCACTGGGACGTAAGTCACAGAATTCCTGAAGTATTCCGGAAGTGCCGGATATCTTCCAGGATATGTTTTTCAGAAATCAACGCAAAATCGAGCGAACATTCGGAGGAAATTTGTGGAAATTACCGTAGGTTTCCTGTAGATCCGGGCCGAGACGTGTCGTGTGACGTCATCACGACGCGCGTTCAGCCAAAGCCGTCTTCGATTACCGTGCGTCGAACACGAGTGCGGCTAAACGGTCTCGCTTACCGGCAAACATCACTGCGAAAGAGTGCGCGAAACTATTTCACGCAACTGAAATTTCACCGATTCTAGTCGTTTTTAGGAAGAAGGAAAAAAAAGCACAAAAAACTCAAGTTGCATTGCAATTTAAAAAAAAAAAAAAATTTAAATGCAGCAAAATCAAGCGTGTTTGCCTGCAACAATCACAAAAAAACCCCTGTGCGAAATCCTGTACGGACCGACTAGTTAAGCTACAATATTCGCCAAAGTTAATTTTCCCATCAGACGAAATAAGTAATTAAGTAAATTTAATAAATATATATATATATATATATATATATATATATATATATACACAATGTTACAATTCATACACATTCAATCATTTCCTTTGAATTAAAATGCATCAGTTGAAATCATTCAAATGTTTGCAGATTTTTTTGTTTGTTTGTTTGTTTGTTTGTTTATTGGAGCCAAAACGCTGAATTTGTAACCGTACATTGTAAATTTTAGTCTTTCATTCTAAAAGCTGCATATGTTTTCTTTTTTTTTTCTTTCTTTCCACTTTCTACAATATAAGTGTGCTGGGTGGATGTGCTTTTGAAGGAAAAAACAAAAACATATGGTTAAAATGCGAGATCGCACTTTTTCCTCTATATAAAAACAGTCTGTTTAATTAAAGTGCATATAAATCTGGAGGGTTCTCCTAAATAAATAAACAAACAAACATAAGAAAGAAGTGCGCTTATTTGCACGTGTCTAGTTGCATACAGTAGCGTGATTTTCCCAGGCGGAAAGCGCTTGAGCCGTAATGGGGGTTGTTGTTATAATGTTTGGTAGGTGTGCTGCTGACCATCGTGGTGTGTCCCGGAGCACAGAGACCGACGTACTGCCTGATCCTGAACGCCAAGGACCTGTCGGAGATCGCCCGGGCCGAGGTGGACGTCATGTCTCCCGTCACCTTCCATGGCATGTACAAGCCGTAAAAGTGCGTTCCGGATCCTTCCGCGTCATCTCCGCGAACACGTGTGCGCATTTCAGATCAGTGTTTATATCCCTTCGTACTGTGTGTCTGTTTTCGGAGTGGGACCGTGACCAAAATGTATGTTGTATGGCTATAATGTGTAATGTTGTGCTGGCTATAAAACAATGATGACTTGTTTGAAGACTTTCCCAAGATGGAAAACAGCTTCTCCTCACTTGTCCACCGTACAAGCCTCTCTCTCTCTCTCTCTGTCTCTCTCTCTCAAAAACAAACAAACAACAAGAAAAAAAAAACCCCGGTTCATGTCATTTTACCGAGATATCGGAAAGTGTAACTCTGAATTTTCCGTTACAAAGCGCTTACAATAGAGACCCCGTCCATCAATGTTAAACGTCTCCCCTAATTAAAAAAAAAACAAAACAAAAACACTTTCACATCAACAAATATTTTACTTTTACATGCTTTTTTTTTTTTTAATGGGTTTATTAGGATTAAGTGGAGCGCCCGTTGCACTGTGTATGAGCTGTTACTATAGAAACCGTAACGTATTAGAACAAGCGCGTTAATCAGTCCCTCCGGGACTCGGAAATATTCCGAACGACCGCAGATTTCATGCGGATTTGGGCCGACGTCGTCACGACGTGCGTTCAGGCGAGGCCCTCTTCTATTCACGTGCGGCGAACACGAGTACAGCCGAAAGGTCTCACCGACCAGCGAACATGGCTGCGAAAGACAATTTCCTGCAATTCAAGTCGTTTCCACAACAAAATCAAAAAAAGGCATTTTTGCCCGCAACAAGTACAAAGATTTCAATAAAAACCCCCTCTGTAATCCTGTACGGACTGAACAATACTAATCTTTTGTTCGTGTTACAGCCGGGACTACTTTCCGACCTGGGCTGTTATACAAAACCAATGCACACCTGCATCTGACCAATCAGAGTCCAGAATGAAATCACGCTTGTGGTATGATGGAAATGAATCGACACGTCCTGACCAATCAGATTCCAGTATTCGATATGGCATCATCATCATCATCATCATCATCAGTGCAACACTTTAAGACGTGTTTTTTTTTTTTTCCCTCTTCGTTTTGAGGAACGCGTTAAGAGTTTGTGTTTTATCTGAACACAGTACTCGGTATTCTTCTCCAGGGACCGCATGAACAGTTGCGACACGTTTAATCTGCCTTAAGCTGTGCTCTGAAAGAACAGGCTGTATTTCAGGACACACACATAGAGTAGCAGCTGAGTGTGAGCTGGATAAAGAAACGGAACATAATCCCTGCATACCACACGATACTGGATTCTCGTTGGATTCTTCCCATTTTTGTGGCGTTCTGTGATTATAGTCAGGGCTGGAGATTATTGGAAGAAAAAAAAAAAAGAAAAAAACATTTCAGGAAGGAACATTATTGAACACCTTAACTCCTGGCTTATTCTTCTGTAGTTTATCTTGAAGCATATGAACTACTATGAATTATTCAGTGAAACTATCGGGAACTAGAGGGAGGCCGTAGACGTATAGAACACTTCGAGGTGTGGCGTTAGAGGAAAAGAACCAACGGAAAGAATCACTTTCACAGGGAAGTGATTATTTTACAATAACAGCATGTCCTGAACTGTGTCCCCCCCCCCCCCCCTCACGTTCAGGCTTCACCAACAATTGCAATTAAACCCAAATATGTAGTACTTTTATCCATTTATACACAGCCCTCCACTAATATCGGCACCCTTGGTAAATATGAGCAAAGGCGGCTGTGAAAAATTGTCTTTACTGTTTTAACCTTTTGATCTTTTGTTAAAAATAAATAAATAATAAAATAAATAAAAATCACAAAAATACTCTGCTCTTATGGATATCAAACAATATGTGGGTGCCAATATTAGTGGAGGGCTCTGTAGTTATGTTTAACGTTGGGCAACGACTGTTTGCAAGTCCTTTATCCAGAGCTATGGAGAGTCGCTGCCTCACCTGCCTCGAATCTGTCCATCCTGAAGACTGACCCGTGGTCCGTCTTTCCCTCGAGGCGGACTATAACCGACTGACGTCTTCTTTCATGAAATGTTAAATAAATAAATAAATAAATAAATAAATATCTCCTTACAGAAAACCTCACCAGAGAAACGGTTAAGTTATTCATACACTGGTGCTTGAAAGTTTGTGAATTTTCTGTATACTCTACAAGTCCTAAAAGTAGATAAAGAGAACAAAATTAAACAAACGAGACGACAATATTCTACTTGGTCATTTATTTATTGAGGAAAATGATCCAATATGGCATATCTGTGAGTGGGAAAAGTAGGTGAACCTCTTGCTTTCCTCACATGATCTGCTTGCTTCGGGTCCTTTCCACAACATTTCTATTTTTTATTCAGGTCAGGACTTTGACTCGTCCATTCCAAAAACACTCACTTTATTCTTCTTTAACTGTTCTTTAGTAGAATGACTGCGTGAGCCACTTTCTCTTGAGATTCAGTTCATGAACAGATGTACTGACATTTTCCTTTACTATTCGTTGGTATAATTCCGAATTTATTCTTCCAATAATGATGAAGTCGTCCTGGACCAGATGCAGCGAAACAGACCCAAACCATGACACTACCAGCACCATGTTTCACAGATGGGATAAGGTTCTTATGCTGGAATGCAGTGTTTTCCTTTCTCCAAACATAACGCTTCTCATTTAAACAATAAAGTTCTATTTTGGTCTCATCTATCCACAAAATATGTTTCCAACAGCCTTCTGGCTCGTCCACGTGATCTTTAGCAAACTGCAGACAGGCAGAAATGTTCTTTTTGTAGAGCAGTGACTTTCAATTTTCAACCCTGCCATGCACACCATGGTTGTTCGATGTTCTCCTGATGGTGGACTCATGAACATTAACATTAGCCAATGTGAGAGAGGACGTTAGTTGCTTAGAAGTTCCCCTGGGTTCCTTTGTGACCTCGTGGACTATTACACGTCTTGCTCTTGGAGTGATCTTTGTTGGTCTCCACTCCTGGGGAGGTTAAGTCTTGAGTTTCCTCCATCTGTACACAATCTGTCTGACTGTGGATTGGTGGAGTCCAAACTCTTTAGAGATGGTTTTGTGACCTTTTCCAGCCTGATGAGCATCAACAACTCTTTTCCTGAGTTCCACAGAAATCTCCTTTGTTCGTCCCTTGATACACTTCCACAAACATGTGTTGTGAAGATCACACTCTGATATATCCCTGTTCTTTAAATAAAACAGGACGCTCCCTCACACCTGATGATCATCCCATTGATTGAAAACACCTGACTCTAATTTCATCTTCAAATTAAACTGCTAATCCAAGAGGTTCATTTACTTTTGCCAGTCACAGATGTGTAATATTGGATCATTTTCCTCAATAAACAAATGACCAAGTATTATATTTTTGTCTCGTTTCACTACATTTAGGACTTGTGTGAAAATCTCAATGTTTTACCCCATATTTATACTCTTCTAAAGCGTTCATAAACTTTCAAGCACCACTCTATGTCCAATAACAATACCATTAGGCTTAAATGATATGGATCATCCACGGCATGCATGAGCGCTTACTACAGAAGCGATAACGAATCAGAACCAGTGCATGGATATAAACCTGGGATTAGTCACTAGGTCAAGGCAGTGCTGTTAGAGAAAATGAAATCGACAGTGGTGTAAATTTACACGCTGCTATTGGTGGATGTGGCTAATTATAACACGTGACATTTAATATGAATTGTCCTGTAATCATAGTAACTGGAAACTACTGAAATAAGAGTGAATTGCAATGCACTCAATCCACTTTGGTGGAGTAAAAGCGCGCACACACACACACACACACACAAGCAACACACTTTGAAAACCTGTAAACCGTACAGTCGTTATATCACCTCCGCTTCGTTTCAAAGGCAAAAAGACGCCGAGAGCCCTTACGTTTGTTTAATAGTCTGCATTTTTATTGACCGTGGCTCAAGCCGCCATGGTGAACAGCATCAGTTTGTAATTTCAACAACTAATAAAGAAGTCTGGATATCGTTAGGTTTGTGGAATAAGTGACTCTGAATAATACAAATGAAAAGGAAGTGATACGACGGGATCCGAAAAGTCTGAGACCGCACTGAAAATCCGGGATCGAAACAGAAGGCTCGATATGTTGGATAGTTAATATTCACGATTCGGCACGATTTCTAGCTCGCTAATTGAACGTGTGATATTGACCGTGTTAACAGCTTTGTACAAAAGATCGGACGTCCTAATCTCTTCTATCGGAGCGTGTGATCAGACGGCACTCCGATGGAATTTGATCTCAAACGGATCAGGAGGTTTTGCACCGACTTCGTCGGGTCCGATCCGGCCAGCTCGAGTGCACGCTCTCGTTAAAGCGCAAAAAAAATAAATGAATAATAAAAAAGAGTGGACGTTCCAAATACTAAGAAATAATTCGTGTAAGGATTCTCCTTTTCGCTTTCACTCGAGTTGTTGTCAATGGTATCATTTGTAATGAAAACTGCTGCATAAAATTAGAAAAGGGTGCAAAATAGACGCATTTTCACTGGCGCTCTCAGACTTTCGGACCCTGCTGTAGATAACCTGCTCTGTTTGCATCTGAGAAAATCATCAGCACTACTGACAGATAAAGAAGAACGGGGGGTGGGGGGGGGCGGAACGTTCTACATAAATACATTATCATCATAATTCTCGTGTGTAAAGTGCAAATCTCTAGGTTTAGTACGTACTAGTATTTTTTTTTTGTATGTGCAAGCATTTCTAATGTAGATTGAGACAGGTAGTCATTTGGTTCGACCAAAAATCCCCCCCCCCCTTCACCATGCACAACTGAGCCCTTTTGACGAGTTACCTGTGTATATTTCTGCACCTTTGGCAATAAAACGATCGAGAAGAGACCCGACGAGAGCGCGGAAACACTCGGCGGATGTGTTCCAGCTTTCGCTGTGCGTCTGTGGGAGATTTAAAGATCCGTCATGTAGTGTGACCGGAGTTCAGAGGTGTACAACTATCTTCCGAAATAAGCGTCACGCGAAACAGAAACCTCGATCGGTAAAGGCTTAAAGACGTGACGTGCGTCAGGGCGAACACGTCGACATTCGGAGTCGGGAATAAAACCCTCGCTGTGTGCTGGTGCGGGAAAACGGATAAACGGCAGCGTGCTGCGACGCAAGGCGAAAGGAAGCGAAGGTGCGGTGATTGATTATTTTCATTTTAATACATGCAAGTCCTGGAGCGTTTTATTCCTCTTACACGACAGCACTTTGCCAAGGATTACATTTTATGTTTACGTTTTGATCCATTTAGTCACGTCGACCATTTAGTGTCGAACCTCCGCATCCGGTTTATTCTGTCTAGACGTTAAGAAGAGCTTCTTACGCTTCAGGGAAACCACAAGGCGTAGTGAGGACTTTCCAGTGGTGGGAAACTTACTGACACTGGAGACTCTTTGCAAAACTCTACCCGTTCTTGGCTGACATGAGTGGAAATGATTGACGTGTTGAGATGCTCGCCGTGGTTGTCCGAGTCGGCACAGCCTTCCTGTCGGCTCGAACCAGTCTAGCCGTTCTCATCGACAACGCGTTTCCGTTCACAGACCTGCTGCTCACTGGATGCTCCCCCCCCCCCGCACTATCCCTTCATAAGGAGCGTCCGTCATACAAGGTTTCTAGAGAAACGGTGACGTATCAGAACGAGTGCACTGACAGAACTACTGTTCATGTGTACGTTGTATGGATGAATGGGCACGTGTTATATAAGTGATGCATATTGTAATAAAAGCTTGCTTTACTGAGCCCTTCCTCTCATAAGCATTAAATCAGAAGCAAAGAAGCTTTCTGGGATATAATCCGCACACGTTCTGGGAGATTGTTGTACACCCCTGTGCCTACACCTACTCTACACGTTTAGTCAAAGCAACGGAGAACTGCGTCACATTTCTTCAGAACAGCCATTTCAGGTTCGTAAAAAAAAAAAAAAAAAAAAGAAGGGGAAGAAAAAAAAAGTGTCCGATTACTGAAGCTCAAAATAAGCCGATAAGTGCTTGAGAATATAGACTTCTGCTCTAACGCGAGACCAGAGATATTCAGTCCTCGGCAATCTCTTCTATTTCTGCTGCAAATATATACCGAAATAAATGGCGACTAACTGATAAAGAATGTGCATGAGCAGTGAGATAAAGAAAAATAAGTGTGTGTGAGTGTGTGCGCTGGGTATCTTCGAAGATTGGCCTCTATACTAACCCCTTAACTAGTAAGAGCGGCCGGGGACACGACGGAGGCCTTCGGCCGCTCTTTGCTGGATGTTGAGAACCGGAGAGGAGGACGAGGAGGAGGACGAGGACGAGGTCTCTCCAGAGAGCATGGCGACATGCAGCTGATGGTCAGTTGGTCTCGTACGTGGAGAGGAGCGCGGCGTCGACTGGTTCCATGCAGGAAGGACAGGTGAAGGAGCGCATGAGCCAGTCGTCTATGCAGTCCATGTGGTAGATGTGCATGCAGGGCAGGAACCTGATGGGGTCGCCGTATACAAAGTCCATCATACAAATCACACACCTAAAGAGAAGAAAAGGAAACTGGGATTCGTTACCGAGTCTGGTCTCCGTTCCAAAACCGACTTCTAGATGTTTCTCGGGCTTGGAACGGTTAGACGTGCTTTCCTAAAGCAGACGCTTAGGCGGTTTTATTCTAAACGCAGGCGGTCATGGGCGGATTTTAAAAACACTTGTGGGTCAGCTACTGTAGGAAAAGAAATCAATGACGTGGTGGAGCAATGCAGCAGAGTTACTGTTGCCAACACAAAGTGTATTATTTTCCAAAAACACCACCTAAGCGAGACTGGACAAGACCAGGTGACGTTTTTGTTTTGGGGTTTTTTTTTTTCTTCCAATCTTCACCTGTAGCCTCAGATTCCTGTTCTTGGCTCACAGGAGTCAAACCTGATGTGATATTTTCCTGTTCTAGCCTATCCGCCTCAAAGTCGGACATTTTTGAGATGCTTTTCTGCTCACCGTGGCTGTAAAGAGTGCTTATTTGATCAGTGGTCACCTGACAGGTCGAACCGGTCACCGGGCCGGCTATTCTCCTCAGGACTTTTTTGTTTGTTTTTCGCACCCTTTCTGTAGAAACTTTAGAGACTTTGTTGAGTGTAAACAAAATTTTTACAAAATCCCAGGAGATCAGTGTTTTCTGAAATGCTCAAACCAGCAATGCCACTGAGATCATCGAGACTGTATCACCACCACTCATGTTTGAACTGAAGCTCTTGACCTGACCTGTATCTGCATGATTTCATGAATTTCACCGGTGACCCCTGCGTGACCCTTGTAGTGCACTCACTCGCGGATCTTCTTCTCTGAGCCGTCCTTCCCTCCGTCGAACACTCCTCTGGGCAGGTGCTGAATGAGGCCGATGCGCTGAGCGATGCGGATCTGCTCCTCCTCGGTCAGCTGGGTGGCCAGACATGTCTGGCTGGGTGTGGGATGGTACACGGGCATGCGGGCCTGCTCCTGCACAACAAAGCATGTATGTGGGTATTAAGTTAAGTGAATAGGATTTGGCAGCAGTGCCACCGTCAGACACCGCAGCTGCTTTAAAGAAACGCGTTATAAGGAAAGACGATTTATCTCAAACCCGTATATTGTTCTTTACCAAACTGTTGCCACAGAGCTGGAAGCACACAACTGTCTAGAACGTCTGTGTACGCTGTAGCATTACAGTTTCCCTTCAGGGGAACTAAGAGGCTCGAACCTGTTCCAGCAGGACAATGCTCCTGTGCACAAGAAGTCAAAGAGAGCTGACCTCAACCCCACTGAACACCTTTGGGATGAACTGGAGCCTCCTCACCTCAACATCAGCGCCTGATCTAACTAACGCTCTTGTAGCTGAATTTAGAGATAGCCACGCTCCAAAATCTAGCGGAAAGCCTTCCCAGAAGAATGGAACTTATTATACCAGGAAAGATACGACTATAAAACTCCATATTAATTAATGCCCGTGGTTTAGACCGTATAGCTTTGAGGGTCAGGTGTACACATACTTTCAGCCATATAGTGACTAATGTCGTGTACATGTAGGTTTATTGGTTGAGGCTTTGGCTAAAATATCATATCATATCATATCATACTGCTTGAAGACTTTTTGACGACACATGATGTGTATCACAATATTTAAGTGGCGTGACTGTAGAGTTGTTTTTTTTAAAATGGCAAAAACTGAGGGAATGACTGCTATTTAATGTCTTCAAAAAAAGATGATTTGACAAAAAAATATTATTTGACAAAACAATGATATCTGATAAATTATTTTAACATTTTAAAGTTTCAAACTTTAAAAGATTCAAGACTAAACTCAGACCAGCTGCTTTAAGTCAGTTTGGAATGTATATCGTGTTAAATATTGCGGTACCCGTGATATCTCAGAAGAGTACATTGTTGTGTCATTCATCACAGTATTGGCATTGTATCGTCATATTCACAGCATTACTGATTGGGCTACTGACTGAAGGGTACGAGCTCAAATCCCAGCACTGACAAGCTGACACTGTTGGGAGTGGAGGAGTGAGTGGAGGAGTGAGTGAAGGAGCGAGTGAAGGAGCGAGTGAAGGAGCGAGTGAAGGAAGGAGTGAAGGAAGGAGGGAGTGAAGGAGTGAAGGAAGGAGTGAAGGAAGGAGGGAGTGAAGGAAGGAGTGAGTGAAGGAGTGAATGAAGGAGGGAGTGAGTGACAGAGTGAATGAAGGAGCGAGTGAAGGAAGGAGTGAAGGAAGGAGGGAGTGAAGGAGTGAGTGAAGGAAGGAGTGAATGAAGGAGGGAGTGAGTGACAGAGTGAATGAAGGAGTGAGTAAAGGAAGGAGTGAAAGAGTGAGTGTAGGAGTGAATGAAGGAGTGAGTGAAGGAGTGAAGTAAGGAGTGAGTGAAGGAGTGAATGAAGGAAGGAGTGAGTGAGTGTAGGAGTGAATGAAGGAGTGAGTGAAGGATTGAGTGAATGAGTGAAGGAAGGAGTGAGTGAAGGAAGGAGTGAATGAAGGAGTGAGTGAAGGAAGGAGTGAGTGAAGGAAGGAGTGAAGGAGTGAAGGAAGGAGTGAGTGAAGGAAGGAGTGAGTGAAGGAGTGAATGAAGGAGTGAAGGAAGGAGTGAGTGAAGGAGTGAATGAAGGAGTGAAGGAAGGAGTGAGTGAAGGAAGGAGTGAGTGAAGGAGTGAATGAAGGAGTGAAGGAAGGAGTGAGTGAAGGAGTGAATGAAGGAGTGAGTGAAGGAAGGAGTGAGTGAAGGAGTGAATGAAGGAGTGAAGGAGTGAGTGAAGGAGTGAGGGAGTGAGTAAAGGAGTGAATGAAGGAGTGAGTGAAGGAAGGAGTGAAGGAAGGAGTGAAGGAAGGAGTGAAGGAGTGAGTGAAGGAGTGAATGAAGGAGTGAGTGAATGAAGGAGTGAGTGAGTGAAGGAGTGAAGGAGTGAGTGAAGGAGTGAGTGAAGGAGTGAGTGAAGGAGTGAGTGAAGGAGTGAAGGAGTGAATTAAGGAGTGAATGAGTGAATGAAGGAGTGAGTGAAGGAAGGAGTGAAGGAAGGAGTGAAGGAAGGAGTGAAGACTCTTAAAACAGATGTGTTTATACGTTTTCCCCTACAATTATCCTAAAATGCTATTTGTTTATATGCTAAAATTCTACTAAAACGCTCACAAAATAAACAAACAGTAGCATGAAATTCAGGTGGCGTTTATTCAAATCATTTAAACATTTGACAGATGTAAGAACTGGAGTTGATGCATCTTCGTACAAATCTCTGTGCCATCAGGGAACACAGGAATCCCGCTTCCTTCCATCTGAAAAGCTGCAAAAGAGCAAACAGATTGTTGGTTAGTTGTTAGTTACAAAATACACACAAATTCCTTTGGGCTTTAACCGAGAAATTCTGTCAAATTGTGTCATTTTGGAAATGTGGCTCTCCTAATGAACAAAACCGTGCTGTAGACTCCCAAAAAATCGGAAAATCTAGCTGACTCGCGAATATTTATTTTCCCGCCTTTAGCACCTCACCGCCGATTCTTTTGCACAGCCTACTGTAATCAAGTCAACCAACATTACAGAGCTCGAAGGAAAACATTACAACCTACCGTAACCCCATCCTCTCTTCTCGTCACGTTAACCTTGTGAAGAACTTCTGACCTTGACATTACTGAGCAACTAAGTTCCGTTAGCCACTGACTGTCTGCACCTGTTACCCGCATTAACATTCACCGAATACATGACAAATGCTAGTGCTAATTACTTCAGCTTGCCTTGTCCAAAACACATGCTAAACGCAGTTAACATTAACCCACTCTCTGTATTACACCATGATGGTGAATAGCTGTAATGTTACGTTATCGTTAACGTTCAAAAAGGTCACGGGGATGTCTAACATTACCGCGAGGTGTATGCTAAAGTAATGTTATTACCTCAGGTGAGTGTTTAGGTTAGCATCACTCATCCCTACTGTGACTAGTGACAGTATCCAGCTAACTAATTCTACCTGGGATAAGATACAGACCCAGAGAATTATAGAAAAACCTCAATCCTTATTTCACCACCAACATAAACACGACACTAGTAGTGTAACACCAACACTGAGGAAGTACATGATATTAAAGTTAATCACGCGCTGTCAAAACATTTTCGAGAGGTCCCTGCTTAAACATCACAAACTCGGCCAGGCATTTTCTGCAGCGTTACCGCTGAATAACGATGAACGCTAACTTACCTGTGTTCGCTTGGTTTCCTCGCCTCGGGACTCCGACTCCGCTGTCACAATCGAGATCGGAGTCGGATGACGGCGTCGGGAGCGCAGTCCGCAACGTGATTGGACAATAATTTAACACATGTTGTGTCCGTCACTCGTGTGAAGTTTTTTTTCTTTCTTTCTTTTTTTTTTTTTTTTTTTTTTTAAACACATTTATTGGATAATTTAAATCAACGTGTTGAAATAGTAATAACACAAAACGTGTGTAGGATATTAACACGTCCTTGCTGAGAGTGAAGGAAGGAAGGATGCAAGGAATCAAGTGAGGAAGGAAGAGAAGAAGTGAGGAAGGAAGGATGGAAGGAATCAAGGGACAACATGAGAAAAAGTAAGGAAGAAAGTGACAACGTGAGGAAGGAAGAAAGGAAGGGAGTGAGGAAGGAAGAGATGAAGTGAGGAAGGAAGAGATGAAGTGAGGAAGGAAGAGATGAAGTGAGGAAGGAAGAGACGAAGTGAAGAAGGAAGAGATGAAGTGAGGAAGGAAGGAAGGAAGGAAGCAAGCAAGTGAAGAAGGAAGGAAGGGATGAAGTAAAGAGGCAATCAAGAGACAAAGGAAGGAAGTGAGGAATGAAGAAAGGAAGGAAGGAAAGAAGCAAGGAAGGAAGGAAGGAAGGAATCAAGAGACAAAGGAAGGAAGGAAGTGAGGAAGGAAGGAAGGCATCAAGGGACAACGTGAGAAAGAAAGTGACAATGTGAGGAAGGAAGAAAGGAAGGAAGCGAGGAAGGAAGGAAGTGAGGAAGGAAGAGATGAAGGAAGGAAGGAAGCAAGTGAAGAAGGAAGGGATGAAGTAAAGAAGGAATCAAGAAACAAAGGAAGGAAGTGAGGAATGAAGAAAGGAAGGAAAGAAGTGAGGAAGGAATCAAGCGACGAAGTGAGAAAGAAAGGAAGGAAGCAAGTGACAACGTGAGGAAGGAAGAAAGGAAGGAAGGAAAGAAGCGAGGAAGGAATCAAGAGACAATTGAGGAAGGAAGGAAGAAAGCAAGGTAGGAAACAAGTGAGGAAGCGAGGAAGGACAGAAGGAAGGAATAAAAGATGGAAGAAAAGAAAGAAAGAAAAACAGGCACTTTTTTTTTATATAAAGTTGTAATTGCTGTCTAACGTGTGCATGTCTGTATCTAAACACCTGCAGCACAGAATCTAACACATCATCTAACCCTGAACACCTGGGAGTATAAATGTAAATATAACCCTCTGCTCTGTACATAAACCCAGTGCTCCATCTCTCAGTCCCTGAGCAGGAACACCAGCCTGCACCTGAGGAACACAACAAGCCTCTCAGGCTCTCCGGTCAGCACCTGCTGTGATGGCTGTGATGAACTGACCTCATAAGGCGGAGGAGGCTCTAACTCGGGCTCAGCTCCGTCCCCGGTGCTGGTTCGGTCCGACTGAGACTCGTGCAGTAACGAAATGTCGTCCGATGTCGGGGATTTCAGACAGTTTCCCATAGTCACTACTGTTAGTCTGACAGCTAGCTAATCAGCGCTCCTCTTTCTCTTTCTCTACACTCACTCACTCTCTCTCTCTCTCTCTCTCTCTCTCTCTGACACACTCCTTTATTAGATAAATACTACTTCAAAATAATAATAATAACAACAATAATAATAATATATACAGCGAATTGTTTAGGATTTCTCATTCATTTTTGGATGACAATAAAACCATGCTATCAAAACAAACAGCAGCTCATTGCTAGCACGCTAGCACAGACTAGCCAGAACGGTAAAGCTTGAAGTTTTCACGAACTGGAGTCACGTCATTTCCGTTCGATGACGCAATTCGACAAAATTCGATTTTCTTTATAATTCTAATAAATATTTCGCTAATAATAATATTTCTCGCGAGCTGTTTTACACGCGAAGTCTTCGGCCTGCTCCGTTTCCTCCTCTGCTAGGAGACAACACGCATACGTCACCGTGTTGTTCTCTGACGCACACGGAAACTCGTCGTCTGATTGGACGGGTTGTTGTGGACGTCACTCTTGTTTGCGCACGTGGAGAGAACTTCACTCTTTGTTGTTGTTGTCGTCTCTCTCTCTCTCTCTCCCTCTCTCTAAGCATGTAGAGATAGAGATAGATAAAGAGGAGTGCAAAAGTTTTTGCCCCCTCCCCGTCACACAGTTGAACATCCCCATTCCAGATTGAGTCCCCCTTTGCTGTTAAAATCACCTCCATTCTTCCGGGAAGGTTTTCCAATAGATTTCGAAGCATGACTGTTCAGCTACAAGTTAGACCTCATTAGTAAGGTGTTGTTCAGTAGAGTTAAGTTTGAAGGACACTATAGTAGAACAGAAGCAGTAGTCACTCAGGCCTGTAACTGTAAACGTAGGGTCAAAGTAGCTTTTATGAGCTTTACATGCTCTGACAGAGCAAACACAGACGCACATTTGTGGAGGCATCCATGAACTTGCAAAATACCACACAACACGAATGCAGAATAACTGACAGCGGCACTCAGCTCCGGGGTTGCCAGTTCGACCCTGAGCTCAGGTTAATGTCTCTGTGGTGTTTCGCACGTTTTCCCCCATGTTCACATTAGTTTCCTATGGGTTCCCTGGGTTCCTCCCAAAAAAAACATAGATACACTAAGCTGTCCTTATGTGTGAAGGAGTGTGCGAGAGTGTGTATGGTGCCCTGAGATGGATTGACGTCCCATCCAGGGTGTATTTCAACATGTGTTGCGGGGATAGGCTCTGGATCCACTGTCACCCTGACCGGGAGAAAACGGTTGATGAATTAATTCTTGAATGTTACTCGAATAAAGCCCAAGTACATGGAAAAAATAAATATAAAGAAAAAAAAAAAAAACACAAACACACAGTGCTGTGAAAAAGTATTTTCCCCATCCTGATTTCTTCGGATCTCATACTAAACTGTTTCAGAAATGAAAACAAAATCAAAGATAAAACAAAGGCTACCTGAGTAAACACAAAAGACAGGTTTTATGATAATGTTATTTATTGAAGCAAAAAGGTTATCCAATACCAACTGGGCCGGTGTGAAAATGTATTTGCCCCCATAGTTACTAATTCCCCAAATCTATGAAAATGCATTCATAAAGGGATTCAGCTGGACTAGACACAACCATGCCTGATTACTGCAAACCCTGTTCAATCAAATCAACACTTAAATATAATTTTTTCAGCAGCATGAAGTTGGTTAAAAGTTCTAAATCAGTAACACACTATGCCAAAATTGAAAGACATTCTGGGAAACGATGAGGTGAAGAAGGTGATTGAAATACATCAGTCTGGGAATAGTTACAAAGCTATTTCAAAGGCTCTGGGACACCAAAGAACCACAGTGAGAGCCATTATCTCCAAAAGGAAAAACTCATCACAGTAGTGAACCTTCCCAGAAGTGGCCGACCTTCCAAATTTCCTCCAAGAGCACAGCGACGACTCATCTAGGAAGTCACAAAGGAGTCAAGGACAACATCAAAGAACCTACAGGCCTCTCTTGTATCAATAAAGGTCACTGTTCATGACTCCACTATCAGAAAGACACTGGGCAAAAATGGCGTCCATGGAAGAGTGTTGAGGTGAAAACTACTGCTAACCCAGAAGAACATTAAGGATCGTCTGAATTTTGCCAAAATACAGCTTGATGATCCTCAAACCTTTTGGGAGAATGTTCTGTGGACTGATGAGTCAAAAGTGGAACTGTTTGGAAGACAGGGGGCCCGTTACATCTGGAGTAAACCAAACACCGAATTCCACAAATAGAACATCATACCTGCGGTCAAGCATGGTGGTGGCAATGTGATGGTGTGGGGATGCTTTGCTTCTTCAGGGCCCGGGCAACTTGTAATAATTGAGGGAAACATGAATTCTGCTCTCAACCAGAAAATCCTAAAGGAGAATGTCCGGTCTTCAGTCCATAAGTTGAAATTCAAGCGTAACTGGATTATGCAGCAAGACAATGATCCAAAGCGTAGGAGTAAGTCCACGATCTGAATGGTTCAAAAAAAGCTTCTATTAAAGTTTTGGAGTGTCCTAGTCAAAGTCCTGACTCCAATTGAGCTGCTGTGGCAGGACCTTAAACAAGCAGTTCATGCTCGAAAACCCTCCAGTGTGGCAAAATAAATAAATAGATAAATAAAAACTGTATTGTGTGTTTACTCAGGTTGCCTTTGTTTTACGTTGTATTTCGTTTAAAGATCTACAACTATTTAGTATGAGACGTACACAAAAACAGAAGAAACCAGGATGGATTCTATTCATAAAATAAATGTGTCTCTATCTATAAAACGTTTAAAAGCCAGCAAGGACCATCTCTGAAACCGTACCCACATTCCATGTTTTGTTTTGTTCAATGCTTGTTTGCATGAAAGCGTCTGCGTGTTTCGTGTAAAGTTTTTATTTCTCATATCTGTGATTATATGTTTTAACTGCAATGTCACATTGGAACATTTCATTTTCTTACCCAGTATTTTCTTCCTTGTGCATTACCACTCACACCTACGACCTAAAATGGAAATCATAAAACTGACAAGTACAGCTGTTTTAAAACTTTTACTGCATTATATATTCATTTATTTTTAACAAATGAATGTTTTGATGCCAATGATAAAACACTTTGCACACAAGAACAGACAGACATCTAGTACAGGCGTACACACACACGTGACATAATTAGTGTTTCAGCAGTTGCTTAAAATCTCCATTGGTGTGGATTTGTAGTAGTTACATTAGGCTGAACATGTAATTATATATAATTTCATATGTGTGTTATGAATTGCTTATAAAACATTGGCAATTCTCTATATATTGATTAGTATTGCAGATTCCAAGGCCTGAACAAGCAGAGCTCTTATACGATGATTTGTGATGCTGTGTGAAAATGAAGAACAGAACTCTGTATAAAATGCTACTTAGTATGATCAAGATAGTAAGTAGTGTAGGCCATACAAATGTAACGACTTGTTTACCAGACTCACTCACTAGATGCAAACACTGCTAAATTCAATGGAATTTCTAAAAGTAGCCAGTGGATGAATTAATAATCTCCACATACACTCCTTAAGAACACTTGATTCATGCAGCACTGTACTGGAGGTATTCAATGTGAGAACTTTCAGTCAGTTGTATCATATCTCTCGCTCTATTTTGAAATAAACCCTGTTAAACAAGTCAGGTTTGTACAGATGTATGAATAAAGGCATACGTTATACACCCCTGAAATAACCCAAGAAGCTGGGAAGGACAACGTAGCATGCTTGTTACATCAAGCCATGGTATTCTTTCAAAAATAAAAATGGAGGTACAATGTGACACAGTGGTGCTACTTAAACTGTCCATCTGCCTTTACAAGGATTTGCAGGCCATCAGATACAGGCTACTTCTAAAATGGAGGATACCTTCTTTCTAAAAGGGTTAAAAAGGTCATAAAGGTCAAGTATGCTACTTATTTCTAGGGAGATTCCATAACTAATGTTTCAGGGCTCGGTAATCTTCTGGCTTCGAAGCACCTCCATATAGATAGGTAATGTTGTCCTTGCTACTGTAGGTAATCCTCTGGTGTCATATGATATGCATGTTCAAAGTAATGTTCAGTCGTTGATGATGTCATTTCCTGGAAGCATGAGCTCAGATTCCTAACAGAAAACTCAAGGAGTTTCTCTAAAAGTACTACATTGGTCTATGGAATTTTTAGGAGTGTCCCGTCATCATAGCAAGCTAGGTTTCTCGGCCTCGTCCGGCGTATGGCCGAAATCAACTTCTGGACTTGAGGTCTCTTTAATATCAGTGCTGCTGTTTTCCAAATCCCATGGATAGAACTTGGCAGTGTCTGGATTAGAGCCAAAAAGCATTTCAGTGACACTTTGCTGAACGGAATCAGAGGAACGTGAGGCCACCATTTTGCTGAGCTCAGAGCAGAAGAAATCGATTTCGGCGAGGTCTTCCATGGCTGTGACACTTACTGTGGAATTTTTGTCCTGTACGGTTATTTTCTCAACTTTGGGTGAAAAAGAGCCAACATCGGTAAAGGTACTGGAATCGGACTGGAAAATAAAGTCTGTTGTTGAGTAACTGGATGAATAGCTTAAGCTTTGGGTATCAGGGCTGACCAGGTTAGCCTCAAGTGGTAGGAGGGGATCTGCTCTGTTTGGTGCAGAATCACAGTGTAGTTGAGGAGACTGACTAACTCCGGAGTCCCAGCTACTGGATCTGTAATCTCCATAAGATCTGGAATCATCTTGGACAGATCCAGGGACAAGGATATCCATGTTGGAGTGAGCGTAATTGCTTCCTGTAAGATGCGGCATCGGACTGAAGGGGTCAAAACTGTCGAATTCAGATCCGCTAAAGGACTCGGCAAGCACATCAGACGAACCAGTACACCCAAGACCTGAATCGTTTGTTATTCCATCGTTGGTCGCAGGGTTACAGATTTCAGGTTCAGAATCAAATATTGTTGTATCACTGGACTCAGGGCTAAAGGGATCTGAAACCTGTACATCCAAATTTATGGGATTGGGCACCACTATCTGTAGATTTTCAGTTACAGAGCCTGGACCCAGTTCTGTAGACTCTGGACGTGAATCTGTAGGTGCGGGACTGAAAGGATCCAGTCCACTAAATTCATGATACCCAGAATCTAGTCTTCCGCTGTCAGTGTTTGGATTTTTGGCTTCAAATGCATGTATTGGGTTACCTATGAGTACTGGATCAAGTAGGACCAAACTTTGGAGACTTGTCTCAGATGAGCCAGATTCATTTATAACGCAAGTTTCAGAGTTAGGAGGCTCAGGATTCATTTCAGTGTTCTCACAGTAATCTATGCTTCCAACATCAAAGCTGAATGGGTTGCGAGCACAAAGCTTGTAACCATCGGTCGCGAACATCCCAGTGTCACCAGAGACAGGGCTAATGAGGTACTGAACTACAGGCTCTGCATTACAGCTCTCTGAATTTGTATCCACACTACTATCTAGGTCAGCGTTTTCTTTATTTTCAGATTGGGGATTAAATACACTGTTGCACTCTAAATCAAATATATTGCATTCAAAGTGGTCAAGGCCAGGACTTTGGTCTTTAGCTTCAGGAGAAACAGGGCTTGAATGTGGATCTTTTGCCTCAGACTCAATAGGTTCATTTGGTTCAGGACTGATGGAGGGTTGTTCGGATCTGACCTCGGCTTCTTCTCTGTCAAAGCTTTCCTCTGGGTAATCTTCGAAACTACACTGCTTAAGGTCCTCATCCTCTGGAGCAGCATAGTCAAATTCATCCATGTCAACAAATTCAGGACTCGCGTGTTCAGCTTCTGATTTCTTTTTCTCACTTACTTCAGGAGAAACAGGGCTTGAATGTGGATCTTCCGCCTCAGATTCAATAGGTTCATTTGGTTCAGGACTGATGGAGGGTTGTTCTGTTCTGACCTCGGCTTCTTCTCTGTCAAAGCTTTCCTCTGGATAATCTTCGAAGCTACACTGCTTAAGGTCCTCATCCTCTGGAGCAGCATAGTCAAATTCATCCATGTCAACAGATCCAGGACTCGCGTGTTCAGCTTCCGATTTCTTTTTCTCACTTACTTCAGGAGAAACGGGGCTTGATTGTGAATCTTCTGCCTCAGATTCAGTAGGTTCATTTGTTTCAGGACTGATGGAGGGTTGTTCGGATCTGACCTCGGCTTCTCTGTCAAAGCTTTCCTCTGGATAATCTTTGAAACTACACTGCTTAGGGTTCTCATCCTCTGGAGCAGCATAGTCAAATTCATCCATGTCAACGGATCCAGGACTCGCGTGTTCAGCCTCCGATTTCTTTTTCTCACTTACTTCAGGAGAAACAGGGCTAGTGTCAGAACTACCAGGGTCTAACCGGACTGTGAAGAAATAGATATCTCCAAATTTGTGGTCGTCTGAGTCAGAGGGTTCTTCATTATGGGTTGCGTCATTTGTATTACTGAAATGATCTTCTTTTAGCTCAAGAGAGCAAGGCTCACACTTCACATCATGTATCTCTTGATTGGGAGGGCTAGGACTACCAGGATCAATATGAGGGGACACATTTGCAGTGTCTTCAATTAATTCCATCTCAGGCTTTATTTCAGTGACAGTATTGTGATCAGAACTGAACGACGATGGCTTCTCGTCTACGTCACTGCTGACAGGAAACGGCTCCGGATCATACGCGTCAGGACTGAGAGGAAAACCAGTGTATGAGCTTGTATCAATCCGCTGAAGTCCGTACAGCGCTTGATTCCTTTTAACATAACTGGGTCCTGCCTCAACTTCTGGCTCCTCCTCTGGATGATCTTCAGCTATGCCAAAATCTCCATCAAAGGAGCTTTCAACTGTCGAACTGGACTCAGAGTCCTGAATGTCATTATGTTCGCAAACAATAGGGTCAAAATGTCCTCCATCTTCAATCTTGGGGCTTGCAGGCAGATCCAACTCGTTTCCTATGGTGTCGAGATCTTGGGTCACTGTGATTTCGATTCCAACCTGAGGACAGACGTCAGTGTATGACACGTGTTGATCGGACTCAGCAAGCTCGGGGATGTTTTGTTCAAACATCCCAGAGTCAATGGACTGACTGCATTTAGAACCAGCTGGAATATGGGCAACATTTGAGATATCGGCAGGGTCTTCTTTACTAGCAGATTCAGGACTCAAGGTCAAAGGGTTGGATTCCTTAGCATTGCCTTCTTCACTGATGGGAGAATCCTGAGGAAACGGGCTGTTTGCTACATCACTGAACAGGTTATCACAAGCAAAGGGGTCGCTTCCTTTGAATGGATCACCAGATAGGAATTCTGAGAGAAAACAACACTGTGTTAGGTACTGATTTGAGATTTCCTAAAGAAACATCTAGTTCATACTAATACATTAATACCGAGAATCAAATACAAGAACTAGGTAAAACTATACAAACTATGTTAAAATTATGCAGTATTTAAGAACACATATAACACACACACACACACACACACACAACACTGACCTGTCATATCCACTTTTGGAAAGCGTTCATCTCCAAACACATCATCTAGGAAATAGATGGAATGTACTTTACTCATGCTGCATTTGCATATTATGTATACTGTAATCATTTTTTTAATGAGTATTTTCTTTAATATAGAAACTAATACGTCCATGACAATTTATAATTTATTATAAATATCTAAATATTCTAAAGACAATTTATATATGCTTAAGGTGACAGAAAAACTGCTTCCTAAATGACATGTTTTTAAACTCGACGTGTTCCAGGAAGCCTGGGAATGCCGATTTAAATCAAAGTAGATGATATCAGATAACAGTCCCACTTACAATCAACAAAAGGGTCTGGGTGGAAGAAGTCAAACTCCTTGCTAGCAGTCTGATTAACCGGTTTGGACATGAGGGATTGGACGATTTCAAAATCCTCTTCTTCCAGATCAGCAGAGCCTGTGTGCTTTATAGAGAAAATCTCAGTGATGAAGGCATAGTAGTACGAAGTAGTGAATTTCATAAATACCATGTGATTAGATTTTTAGGGTAGGACTAGTTCCAGAAAGTCAGCGTTAAGTGAGAGATGACATTTCTGTAATCAGACACAATCAAGGTTTTCCCATGAAATGGGGTTAGGGTTGAAATATGTCATTTTGGCCTGTTGCTAATAACCATCCTTGTATGGCAGGAACGCGTATTTGTTTAATCCTAATAGCTGGGCAGCACTCCATATTTAATACTATTAAATATTGCAAAAATACTGGGAAACAAAATCTAAAAGTTTATATTGTAGATATGTATGCTTACCAGCCACTTCAATAGGAACACCTCCACCCGTGCTTATTCATACAATTATCCATTCAGCCAATTATCCGGCAGCAGCGCAATGCATAAAAACACCCAGATCTGCTGTTGTAGCACCTCAAAGTTCAATAAGTTGTGCATTCTGACATGCTTTTCTGCTCACCGTGGTTGTAAAGAGTGCTTATTTGAATTTCTGTACATTTCCTGTCAGTTCGAACTGGTCTGGCCATTCTTCTCTGACCTCTCTCATCAAGGAGTTTCTGCGCCATAATTGATGCTCACTGGATGTTTTTTTGTTTTTCCACACCATTCTGTATAACCTCTAGAGACTCCCAGGAGATCGGCCGTTTTTGAAACACGCATACCAGCCATTGTTGTCTGGCACTAACAATGCAATTCACACCATGATCAAAGTTACTAGGATATCCCCCGCAATTCTGATGTTTGCTGTGAACATTAACTGAAACTCTTGACCTGTACCTGCATGATTTTATGCACTGCGCTGCTGCCTCATGATTCCCCCGATAAGATAACTGCAAGAATGAACAGGTGTACTGGTGTTCCTATTAAAGTGGGCGGTTGGTGTATATTGTGCATTTCAATGGGACACAATCCACAGTGCTGTTTCAAGACAATTGAAACACCACATGTCTAACTTTATATATATATATATATATATATATATATATATATATATATATATATATATACACACTGTTTCTTCGCTAAATATTTGACCAAGAATCCTGTATCCAGGAAATATTAAATATAGATATAAATCTGATACAGCATTACAGACATCTGCTTCCTGATAAATAAAAAATGCCTTTATACATGACAATCAGTTCTTACTGTGTGTGCCCTTTACCTGTGAAGTTATTGATCTGGGTGACGCATCCTCTTCTTTAAACTCCGTCAAAGTGATCTCAGTGAATGAAGATGAACCACTGCTCTTCTGTGGAATTAAAAATAATCACAAAATAAGGGGCCCGAACACATAAAGAGAAGCGTATGCAGCATAGAGCATATATAGAAACCATATGCGCAAAGCAAAATATAAACGATTATTAAACATCAACAGTGCTGGTCCTTCTGCTTACGTCAACTATGTTAGCAAGCTAGTTAAACAGTTGAAATGACCTTGAAGCTAGCATTGTCTTAGCTAGCTAATAATCTTTACGATGTGTTAGACCCTTTATCGTGAACATTCGAAAGGGGTTTCCAAACATTAGACAGGGAACTAACTGGCTTCTGATCGAGAGACGTGTTTATTTACATTAGCTTGTTAGTCAGCCAAGTTAACTAGCTAGTTCAACAGTTGAAATTAAAATGGAAGCTAGTTTAGGTAACCCTGCATTTTCTTAGCTAGCTAATAATGTTTAGAAGATGCTAGAACACCCTGAAGTGGTTTCCAAACATTAGACAGGGAATTAGCTATCTACTGATTGAGCTATGTTTATTTACAGTCACACTACACTTCCTGAGGTAAAAGATGTACACACACACACACATTTTATATATATATATATATATATATATATATATATATATATATATATATATATATATATATATATATATATATATATATATATATGGCTGGACGCTAAGTGGCTAATGTGACACTGATACTGAAACCATAACAGTGCTCTCACTAGTGCTAGCAATTATCGGCTAACTACATAGCTTAGCTTGCTCTCTAGACTAGACTGTTTATTATCTGGTGATGAGGACGTTGTTTGCCATTGTGGTCACTTATTCAAGAGAATTTGAGAATGTAACATGCACTTTTGATTGAGGGGGAACAAAAACGCCTACAAAAATAAAACATGGAACTTTATAGTCCTCATTCAGGAAAGTTCCTCTCTACTTCTTCAGAGGAAACGTGGTGTGGGGAACAGTTTTTTTGATTATGGTCCCAGAACGGCTAGGACTAGCACTGATTTAAATGCATACAATAAGTCACTTCAGTTAATTTTATATAATGTATGCTAGACCAAGTTCTCAGCAGAGCGCTGCAGTTTCTCAGGGCCGTCTTCGTGTTCCTGCTCAGAAGGCTCGTTCTCCACACTGCAATGTTTGAGTGCTTTTTCGTCAAGACGGCAGTGCACTTCGGCATCCTCGTCTTCCTCTCTGGAACTGCTGTTTGCAGTCACGTTTAAGCTTTCCGTCGCCTGCTGGGACGTGATCTCAGGAGCACACGTCTCGATGGCTATCATCTCAGTAATCAGTTCACCTAGTCTCTGTTTAGCCTAGGAGAAAATAAATGGAGGGGAAAAAAACACACACACACACACAAATGCGTTTAGACTGAAATCTAGATTACAATTCAGTCACTGCTTCACAAAATTATGCAAATTAGCTCATAACACATGACACAATGTCCATACTTTTCCCCCCCCCTACTTGTTCTATAGAAAAGATCGTTTCATATAATTTAGTGTATTAATTTTTGCGTGGTGTCTCCTAATGTAGCTAGCAAGGACGTGAAGCTTATAGCTACCAGTTTTTCATTGTTCAAACTGCACAATTACATCACCATACACATTACATGTTTGATTTAAATCTGGCCTCTGTAGCTCTACGTGCACCCTATCACAACATTAACATGTGCCGTTATAGGAAACAATCGACGACGGAGTGGCCTGTTACTACGTCACCACCACAAAGTCGATTATTTTCCGATAACAGAACGTCTCAAAGTGTTTTCTTCCTCTTCTACCACAGCAAGTTGCCAGAGCTGACAATTTCATGTATTAAAAAGAATGAGACAAGTCCGTTCCTATTACCTCTTACGTTATCACAGCTATTAACATAAAACACTGACAGCTACAAAGCCCTGACACTGGAGACTCCTTCCATAAATATGAATGAAATAAAACGTCTCCTTACAGAAAACTTACACCAAAGAATACATATTTATATATTTTTATATCTGTTCAATAACAACACATTTTAATATATTTATTCTTAGGCTTAGTTTATGTATAGTCTCCTCAATACAAGTCCCTATGAATGAGTTGTTACTATAGTAACGATGACATATTAATATTAACCTGTGATTTGAGTTACTGTTACGGAAAATTAATCAACGCCTCCTGACCAATCGGATTCTTGGATTCAATAGTACTGCGTTATAAGGGGAAAAAATGAAATCACACAACACATTGACGCTACGTTATCATCCGAGTCGCTTCTAATGTACAATTTCATTTTTAGACATTGGAAATATGCAATTTGATAAAAGTGCATCAATATAATGATAAATGGTGTACTTCGTGGATATACAGTCATGAGTAGCATATTGGATGTTAAGACCTATTTCCCCCCCACAAAGTGTTTCCTTTTTTCCTTCTTAAATTGATTGATTATAGTACATAGACAATACATAGAACATTTCACTGAATCCACCGATTTGGGGGCAGCGCTGGCTTAGCAGTTAGGGGTAGTGGGCATAGCGGTTAAGGCTCTGGGTTACTGATCGGAAGGTCGGGGTTCAAGCCCTGGCCACCATTGGGCCCTTGAGCAAGGCCCTTAACCCTCTCGGGGCGCTGTATCATGGCTGACCCTGTGCTCTGACCCCAACTTCATGGTCTGCTGGGATATGCAAAGAAAAGAATTTCACTGTGCTGTAATGTATGCGTGACCAATAAAGACTCATTATCATATCATACAGATAGATAGATAGATAGATAATTCAACAGATACAACAGACTCTAAACCTAAATATGCTGAGTCATTTCGTGCATTCTGACTTTATCTGCACGCTTCAACACGGTTGCTATGACTGGTTTTTGTTTGGGTTTTTTTTTAGCTCTGTGAGTGTGTGATGAGTTAGACATGCAGTTTGCTTACTTATTCAGTCTTGTATAAGTGGGATAAAAATAAAGAAATAAAATTCAAGCACCAATTGGCTGATCGACTCTTAACGTAAATGTTCAGTGTCTTCTGGTGGAATTATTCCGTTAATGTTATCACATCGACTAAAAATGGTCTATTAAGAACACGCCTTTAATTGGAAAAAGTAAAAAAAAAAAAAAAAAAAAGCCTTTGGTGTGAAGAACTGAATTGGATTGAAGAACACTTTGGGGTGGAAAAAAAAATAAAAAAAATCAATGCAGCTCTCTGGGAAGCTGTACACCACTTACAGGGCCTGTTCCTGTTCTTTTCATTTATTTATTCACATTTCTTCATCAATTATTTATTGGCTTGATTAATTATTTATCGTTAGCACAAGCTCCCAAGTAATTTACAGTTAATTTACAGCGAGGAAGTTATTTCAATGAATACCGTTTTTGCAAGTAAATAAAAATTATTCGTTACAATCGATCCATTCTTACAATTCATTCGTGCACACGTGACGCTTCACGAAAAAAAAACAAAAAAAAAAACATTTTATATAGAAACAACAAATTCTGGTCATGTCAGTCACTTTTCAGATCCGGGGATAAAATGTCTTCCCTTGAACCGTAATCCAAATATCAAAACAAAAAAAACGTTTATTTCATTGTTTTCACCCAACCGCATCGTTCCTTTCGTACGAACTTAAGCTCCGCCCACTTCACAATCGCTCCGTATTAAATATGAATATATATTAAAATCGCACTGTGGTTTTTTCTTTTTTTTTCTTTTTCAAAACATATTTTTTTGCTCTAGATGAGCCGCATTCATGAAATCCTCGTTCCGATCCCTAATGAGAAGGATATTAATGAGGAATTTCCTCATGTCCTAATGTTGGATTGACGTCAAAACCTGAGTACAGCGTGTGGCATAAAAACATTGACTTATAAGCGTTCGTTGAATTCGAATAAAGAAAGAAATGAAAGGCATTTTCATTCTAATAGTATGCAAAGATTTATGGATTTATTACATATGCAAACGTATGCGATTAGACAAATAAATAAAAAGTTTCAATACAAAATATGTAGCAGAGTATCACAGTCAACTGGCAAAGACCGACAGTGGTATCTATTATTCTTTTTAAATGACTCCGTGTTAAATGCATCTTTGGCTGGATTTATATATTTATTTATTAAAATGTTGAGCGAAAAGCTGAGCTCTAACCTCAGTGATCTCTGTGTACGTTTCTCCGATGCAGTGTTTGAGCGGGCCGATGCGGCCGTGCACCTCCTCCACCCGCGCTCTGGTGCTGCTGATCTCCTCCTGGAGCCGCTGCAGCTCCTCTTTAGCTCTCTTCAGCTCGCCGTCGTATTCCTGCACTCTCTGCTCCAGTTCCTCCTGCTCCTCCTGCAGAGACAGGAGCTACACACACACACACACACACGGAGCAGATATTTCAATCGGACATCATAGAGATCATCGTCCTGCAGCCAATCTCAGAGTGGAGGCGTTGATACAAACACTGCACTCAAACTCCCAGAATGCAGCTCGGCTAGCGAGCAAACTAAGACACGGCGAGAGCAATGGCGCTGATGGTGCATTGAAAGCTTTGAAAGCTGATCTGTTTGAACAGAATGGACAGATTGTAGGACTAAAGCACTGCTGCATCATTCTCTTTAGGCAGCACTATCAGAAAGGCGTCGAAAGGCATTGTGGGTAATGTATTAAACTATTAAGAGACTGTATACGCAAGTCGTTCCTTTAAAATCAGGATCAAACCGGAAATGGGAAAATGACGTTCACTGATGGAGATCCCGTCCGCTCGGTTAGATTTCGTTTGAGAGTTTTTAGATCTATACGAATTGAACGCTGTGTGGAAACACAGCCGGTTTTAAACATTGTGTCCTTCCAGGTAACTGTAGGCTTCTTGGTTGTCTCTTGGCCAGCCGTGTCACTGCGTCATTAATTCAGGCACTGGTTGATGTGCCAGTAGTTTATAAATCACAAGGATATACCTCTTAATGTCACAGGTGGAACAACTTTTAATTAAGCAAGAGGCTGCTTTTTATGTATTAAAAAAAAAGCTGACTTTTATGTAGACTAAAGCCAGAGAAATCTTATCGTTTGACTACTGCTCACATCGATCTCTTGACTCGACAAATAAAATCCTGCCTGTTGGGGATTTATGCTGAATTGTTGTTTTTTTTTGTGATTGTTGCAGCCAAAAATGATTTATTTTGCTGTGGCATTTTTTCTAAATGCGAGTTTACTATGCGAGTTTGAGTTGAGTTTTTTGAGGAAAAGTGCTTGAACTGGCGAAACTGTGTTTCCCAGTGACGTTTGTGATGTTCGACACATGTGAACGGAAGAGGGCTTTGACTGAACGCGCGTTGGGATGACGTCACCTGATGCGTCTCGGCCGAAATCTGCGGGCAATCTTCGTTAAATTTGACAGAACTGCAAGCTCCTCCGAACATCGTGGAGTTTGCTCGGGTTTGCGTTCATTTCTGCGATCGCAAAATCCTGGGAGGACTGAAAATCGCATCGCTAAGTTGTTCTGCATGATAACTCATAGCGCAGGTAGTGCAGCTTTATTGAAAAGGCCTAGAAGAACCTAGCCACGCCCTCAGGCAAGCAGAGCTGCTCAGCTCCGCCCCCTTTGCTTAAAAAAACAAACAAACTGCAGTTGTGCATTGTCACAGTTTTCATTGTAACTGCAGTTCACTCATCTTCTTTAAAAAGAAAAAAAAGAAGCTGAATTTGGGTCAGAATTGGATTTCATTTATTTATTTATTTATTTATTTATTTATTTGAGAATTCAGCAGTAGAGACTTTTTCCAGGCCAGGTCACATTTGCAAAGGTTTGAGAGAGCACATGGACATGCATATGCATGTGTGTGGGTGTGTGTGTGTGTGTGTGTGGCCTTTACCAGCTGGCCTTCCTGCTTGCGCTGCTCTTGGATGCGTTCGATTTCCTCCTTCAGCTGTGCTCTCCTCTTGGCCAGGCTCTCGAGGTCCTGCTGGCTGTCCCGGCATTGAGCCCTGTCTCTCTGCAGAGCCCCTTCCTCCATCGCCACCACGTCCTCCATATCCTGGACAAGGACAGAGAGATTCGCTTAGACAAGGAACCAGAAGCACAGAATATTAGTGCGAGTAGAAATAACAGTCGCTACCCCCTTTTTCCGCCTAAAGCAATATCAAACATTATTCAGTGTGACAGAGGGCTGTGGAACAGATTTCACCGCCAGACTTCACCTCTTTATCATCATAACAAGAAAACTCCACTTCCTGAGTGCACATCTTAAAAGGAGGATTATTTTTTACTAGGCATGTGCTGATATAATAACACCGTCATGCCTTTTATCACATTTTAATAATGCAAAAAAAAAAACCCTTCTCTATACTTCTCCAAGCAGGAAAATTGTTTTTCTTTTACTAGCTTCTCCGCTTCCTAGGTTTAAAGGTGCAACTTGTAATGTTTAAAAGCGTTTCTAAACCACTAATGATCCTATCATTTCAAATATGCCTTAATAATATTGTGATTCACACTACTGCCATGCAGTGGGACCGGATAGATGGTTTTTTTCTGGCCCATAAAATAGCCCCGCCCCTAACCGAACACAGCTATTCAGTTCCGCCAAAATTATTTAAAATACATACCGTACAAACGTTTATAAATTCATGGGAAGGGCTTGGGGGAAATGGGGAAGGAGGAAGACTTTTGAAGATTGTAGTTCACCTTACAGCCTACAGAGGGAGCTAAAAAAAAAATCATTAAATGACAAACTGCTACTTTAAAGTCTAAATTGTGAAGTAAAAACTAGAAATGCACCGGTCACATTGTATTCACATGGGCTAAACTTCAGGAATGTCTTCTTTGCTCGCAGTCTAAACAGTAAATAAATGATTTTTTAAAAAATTTACATATGTATCACATGACCACTTATTACTACTATGTGTGTACGGTTCTCCAGCACCACTCCTGGATACACTCTCCTCTGATACACTTCATTTATCTTATCAGCTAATTATATTAAGCTGCATTAGGTGTGTGTGTGCAATCAGGGTAAACACTCAACTGTACAATGCTGTGTGCCGCAATATTGAGATCCTTGCACTTAAGACATGTCAGAACATTATACGCTTGTGAGTGAAAAAAGGAATGAGAGGCAGGATGGGAGGGAAAAGAAGGCAAGACCATTTCTAATAATAAAATCTATTATTAAAAGACTGACTCTGAATTCACTCGAGGCAGTGACAGACAAGAGGGTGGTAGAAAAAAAATGGATAATAAGAAAATGGAAATATTTTACTCATCATATCCATAGGACTGCTCAGGAGCACCTTCAGTTACAGACCCATTCCAGCAGCCAGTAACCATGACCCACTTCCTGTTTCAGTTCGATGTAGCTCTCTTTTGCACTTTGTTTTGTTTTTGCTCTGGGTAGAGTGTGTAAATGTGTGGAGTGGAGTGTGTAAGTGTGCGACTATTGATTATGTGTACAAAAGATTCTCCTGCTGTAGTGAAGATCAATAAAGTCTATCCATCTATCCATCCATCCATCTATGCACATTCATCCATCCAAACGGTCATCTCGAATTCTACACTTTTATATAACAGAGTAAGCAGCTCTCAGAAAAACTGCATACTACATTTCCTAATTGTCCATCCATCCCTCCATGCATCCATCCATCATACTACATTTCCTAACTGTCCATCCATCCCTCCATGCATCCATCCATCATACTACATTTCCTAATTGTCCATCCATCCCTCCATGCATCCATCCATCATACTACATTTCCTAATTGTCCATGCATCCATCCATCATACTACATTTCTGAATTGTCCATCCATCCATCCATCATACAACATTTCCTAATTGTCTGTCCATCCATCCATCCATCCATTATACTACATTTCCTAACTGTCCATCCATCCATCCATCATACTACATTTCCTAATTGTCCATCCATCCCTCCATGCATCCATCCATTATACTACATTTCCTAATTGTCCATCCATCCATCCATGCATCCATCCATCATACTACATTTTTGAATTGTCCATCCATCCATCCATCCATCATACTACATTTCCTAATTGTCCATCCATCCATCCATCCATCCATTATACTACATTTCCTAATTGTCCATCCATCCCTCCATGCATCCATCCATTATACTACATTTCCTAATTGTCCATCCATCCATCCATCCATCCATCCATCATACTACATTTCCTAATTGTCCATCCATCCATCCATCATACTACATTTCCTAATTGTCCATCCATTGTACTACATTTCCTAATTGTCCATCCATCCCTCCATGCATCCATCCATTATACTACATTTCCTAATTGTCCATCCATCCATCCATGCATCCATCCATCATACTACATTTTTGAATTGTCCATCCATCCATCCATCCATCATACTACATTTCCTAATTGTCCATCCATCCATCCATCCATCCATCCATTATACTACATTTCCTAATTGTCCATCCATCCCTCCATGCATCCATCCATTATACTACATTTCCTAATTGTCCATCCATCCATCCATCCATCCATCCATCATACTACATTTCCTAATTGTCCATCCATCCATCCATCATACTACATTTCCTAATTGTCCATCCATTGTACTACATTTCCTAATTGTCCATCCATCCCTCCATGCATCCATCCATTATACTACATTTCCTAATTGTCCATCCATCCATCCATCCATCCCTCCATGCATCCATCCATCATACTACATTTCCTAATTGTCCATCCATCCATCCATCATACTACATTTCCTAATTGTCCATCCATCCATCCATCCATCCATCATACTACATTTCCTAATTGTCCATCCATTGTACTACATTTCCTAATTATCTATCCATCCATCACACTACATTTCCTAATTGTCCATCCATCCATCCATCACACTACATTTCCTAATTGTCCATCCATCCATCCATCACACTACATTTCCTAATTGTCCATCCATCCATCCATCCATCACACTACATTTCCTAATTGTCCATCCATCCATCCATCACACTAGATTTCCTAATTGTCCATCTATCTATCCATCACACTACATTTCCTAATTGTCCATCCATCCATCCATTATATTACATTTCCTAATTGTCCATCTATCTATCCATCACACTACATTTCCTAATTGTCCATCCATCCCTCCATCACACTACATTTCCTAATTGTCCATCCATCCATCACACTACATTTCCTAATTGTCCATCCATCCATCACACTACATTTCCTAATTGTCCATCCATCCATCACACTACATTTCCTAATTGTCCATCCATCCATCACACTACATTTCCTAATTGTCCATCCATCCATCACACTACATTTCCTAATTGTCCATCCATCCATCACACTACATTTCCTAATTGTCCATCCATCCATCACACTACATTTCCTAATTGTCCATCCATCCATCACACTACATTTCCTAATTGTCCATCCATCCATCACACTACATTTCCTAATTGTCCATCCATCCATCACACTACATTTCCTAATTGTCCATCCATCCATTCATCACACTACATTTCCTAATTGTCCATCCATCCATCACACTACATTTCCTAATTGTCCATCCATCCATCACACTACATTTCCTAATTGTCCATCCATCCATTCATCACACTACATTTCCTAATGGTCCATCCATCCATCCATCCATCACACTACATTTCCCAATTGTCCATCCATCCATCTATAATACTGCATTTTTATTATACAATATGCAGCCTGCAAATTGCAATAAATTCTCTAGGACACCAATTCATACATAATTTAACATTTCCTAGTCAATATTTGTTCATCCATACATCCATCTATCCAGTACAAACGCTATACGTTAAAAAAAAAAAACAACAACAACAACCAGTAATCAAAATGAAATTTACCGTCAAAACATATCCACCCATTTTTTTTCTAATAATGTATACAAATTCATCCATCCAATCAGCCAATCATCCATTCACTGATCCATCCAGCCATCTATCGATCCAATCACCCATCTATCCATCCATTAAGATCTTCCATTTAAATTACACAGCTCTTTAAAGGATTGCAGGTCGCCAAATCTGTCCAGTTAAATGCCAAACCTGGACTGAGGCCCTGATCCTGTTCATTTATAATGAAGCCAAAGCACCAATCTGCTTATACTGTACTTTTAATCCAATTTTATCACTGAAGTTTCTGCAGTTCCATCCAACAACATTTAGTGCCTGTAGAATGGAGATGGATAGTGGAGCAGAAATCTCATACAATCACACACACACACACACACACACACACACACACACAAAATCCTCAACATCCGTGAGAATTCTTCTGGCAGGTATTCTATTACAGTAAACACACAGTAGCACATGCAGGATTTTCACATACTCTCAAGCGGAACTAGATTATCTGCAGCTGTGAATGTGTGTGTGTGTGTGTGTGTGTGTGTGTGTGTGTGTGTGTGTGTGTGTGTGTGTGTGTGCGCAAATCTGTGAAATCTAGCAGGTGGGGCTTGCCTCTGAGGCACCAATCACAGCTCACTAGCACTAAAATAGCACCGTGATGTCATCGGTGCCGCTCCACTGCTAGCCTTTGCTCTTGAATGTACATAAAAAAGCAGAGAAGAACCTGCTGCTGGTTCGTCGAGTTCATTCTCCATGCCTTGTCACTGATTAAACCCCGGTCAGTAGATAAATCACATGACTGGGCCAAGGCTCTCATTCACTTTATCATATATTCATATATATTATATATATATATATATATACACACACACACACACACACTGGCATTAATCGAGGAATTATTCATGAGCAAAATGGTTCTATCAACCCCCTGTTCTTAAACCTACTGGTTTATGAAGTTTAACCCGCATACACAACACGTACCTTGAGTTCATTTTCATTGCCAGGGTCTCTCTCTTTCGTTGGTATTTCCACTGAGTTTTCTCTGAAACACAAAATGGCACGTTCAGAAAGAGCTGAAGCAAAGCGAAGCAGTAGTCAATGCCTTGCATTCCTGCATACTCTTTACAATAATTATGCTTTGCGGCTTGTTTTTTTTATTATTTATTTATTTATTTTACAGCCTTTACAATAAAAAAACAGGTGGAAAGCGTTGAAAAGATGATATAGGGACGCTTACAGAAAGACGGCATTATTCTTTGATATCCATATACTGTAGACCAATAAAAAAAAAAAAAATCAGCTGATATAATATTGCAATATACTGGATCACATGATTTTCTGGGAGTATCACATGTATGGTCAGGTGTCAGAACGGTGATAATACTAGAACACAACATTATCCTAGCTGTTGTTTAATGTCAATAACAAACCAACCAAGAAAATAGTATTTCGACTCTATCTAAGCTTCGTTATTCGTCTTCAGTAAGTGCTTCATCCTGATCAGGAGAACAGTGGGTCTGAAGACCATCCTAGGGACACTGAGTACGATGCGGGAATTAGATGCCAGTAAATCAGACGTTCAGTCACATTCACAGGGGCGATTTCAAATAGCCTGACTATTTGTGGACGTGATTTTTGATGGTTGGAGGAAACCGGAGAACCCCGAGGAACCCCACACGGACACGCGTAGAACATGTGAAACTCTACCCAGACGCTAACCCGAGCTCAGGGAACTCGAAAAGAAATCAAAATATCATTCGGTCTAAGTTTGCGGAAACGCTTTACAAACTGATACTGATTTTACTGCCATGTTGTTCATAAACCAATGCATCGAAAACGGTATCGCCATGGCGTAATACATCCTTTTTGAAGTGAATCTCTATGAAATAGAAATAAGCGTGAGTAAGAGCTCTGTGTGTGTGTGTGTGTGTGTGTGTGTGTTGCTGAGTGTACAGAAGGTGTGCAATCTCCATTCAGAAAAAAGAATCCTGCAATCTTCCTGGTTACACCACATGACTCACACCTGATACAGAGCACATATGACGCAGAACAACAGCATGATGTTCGAGAAAGCTTACAAATGATGAAGAATATAGCCCTAGGAATAATAATAATAATAATAATAATAATAATAATAACATTTCTGTATGTATATCATTTAGATATATATATATATAGAGAGAGAGATGCTCTATATACTGAGTAAATATCATTTGGTAGTTCAGATAAGATATGATTTGATCATGTGATCTAGGGCTCTTTATGTGTGTGTTATAATATAATGTAATGTATTGATATAATGTTTTTTTCATGCAAATGTTTTGGGACATGCAAACACCCAGAGCATCTACTACCTGCATTGCACTCCGACCCTGAGGAGCAATCTGCATGTACAGAACTTATGTCACACTGGGGTGCTGTAGATGAAGCATGTTTGGTGTAGGGGTGTAGGGGTGTAGAAGATGCTGCGGTTGCGGTGCGTCTTTACCTGCCGCAGCCCGCGCGCTGACGTCCCGGCCTCAGGCAGTCCAGCAGAAAGCGCATCATATTAACGGCGTGATTTCATCCCTCCTCTCCGTGCACCTGATTAAAGTCTGCTTTCTTTCACCTGCCTTGTTTTGTCCGTGTATTCCCCTCCCTTTCCGCATACAGTGCGATCAGATCAGGACGAGCACCATTCAGATTTCTCTCGGAGAACTGAACGCGTAATGGAGCTCTCCTTGGAAAGAAAAAGAAAAAAAAGAAAAAAAAACCCCACACACACAAGAATCACGTCGCCTCTCCTTGAGTTGTGGATGGAAGGCCAAAGGGGCCATAAAGCGAGCAAATCACACGGCTCAGCCACGAGCTGCACTCGAATGCAGGAAGTGGCTTTTCTTTTATGGTTTTTGAAACGTGCATAATTTTGTTTTAAAGGTCTTATACAATAGATTTACATGCATTCAAGGTAAAAAAAAAACAAAAACAAAACAAAACAAAAAACTTTAATGTGCTTATAATTTAAATTGCAGCATTTCCTGGTTTTCCCCCAGTGTTCTATAGGATTCATTCGAAACTCCTCCTTTCAGAGAGCATACTCTGCTCTGATTGGTCAGATGTCAGAGTCTGTTGTGATTGATCTACCGCTGTCAAGTGTAACGAGTATCAGTTTCAGCTCCATCTGTCAGCGAGCAGCCGATGTAGACCAGAGGTGGAGCTTTTTTTACAAACCTACCTAGGTTAGGACAGGAAGTAACGTCTGAAATGACTAACGAGTCGTTTCAGCCGAATCGGCTCCGTCTTCTGGGAGTCGATAGCTCCGTTCGTCGTGCACTACATGAAAGGTGATATTTGAGAAACCATAATAGGTGCACTTTAAATGCTCTTGGGAAATCTAATGCTAAACATGTTCAGAGCAGATTTCTGTCAGAAACTCAACAGACCTCAATATGACCTGTGTTTTGAAGTGTACACTATATATTATATTACTAAAAAAGAAGAAAAAAAAACCCCCTGCTCCAGCAGGACAATGCCCCTGTACACAAAGCGAGCTCCATGAAGACGTCAAAGAGCTGTGATGTCAACCCCACTGTAATACACCCCAGGCCTCATCATCCAACATCAGTACTTGATGTCACTAAAGCTCTTATGGCTAAATGAGCACAAATCCCCACAGCCACGCTCCAAAATCTAGTGGAAAGCCTTCCCAGAAAATTGGAGCTTACTATAACAGCAAAGGAGGGAATCGATCTGGAACGGGATGTTTAACAAGCACATATGGGTGTAATGGTCAAGTGTCCACATATATTTTCTGGCCGTATAGAGCATCAGTTCTCTCTCCAGGACCTCAGCCCAAAGAAGCAGGACGTAATGAAAATAATGTCAAGGGGTTACTGTGTGAAATAGAAATAATGTCTATGGGTTACCGTGTCAGATAGAAATAATCTATTACTGTGTGAAATAGAAATAATGTCCGAGATACCGTGTGAAGTAGAAATAATGACCGAGATACCGTGCGAAATAGAAATAACGTCCGAGATACCGTGCGAAGTAGAAATAATGACCGAGATACCGTGCGAAGTAGAAATAATGTCCCAGATACCGCGTGAAGTAGAAATAATGACCGAGATATCGCGTGAAGTAGAAATAACGTCCGAGATACCGTGTGAAATAGAAATAACGTCCGAGATACTGTGTGAAATAGAAATAACGTCCGAGATACCGTGTGAAATAGAAATAATGACTGAGATACCGTGTAAGATAGAAATAATGACCGAGATACCGTGTGAAATAGAAGTAATGTCCGAGATACCGTGTGAAGTAGAAATAATGACCGAGATACCGCGTGAAGTAGAAATAACGTCCGAGATACTGTGTGAAATAGAAATAACGTCCGAGATACTGTGTGAAATAGAAATAACGTCCGAGATACCGTGTGAAATAGAAATAATGACTGAGATACCGTGTAAGATAGAAATAATGACCGAGATACCGTGTGAAATAGAAGTAATGTCCGAGATACCGTGTGAAGTAGAAATAATGACCGAGATACCGCGTGAAGTAGAAATAACGTCCGAGATACCGTGTGAAATAGAAATAACGTCCGAGATACTGTGTGAAATAGAAATAACGTCCGAGATACCGTGTGAAATAGAAATAATGACTGAGATACCGTGTAAGATAGAAATAATGACCGAGATACCGTGTGAAATAGAAGTAATGTCCGAGATACCGTGTGAAGTAGAAATAATGACCGAGATAACGTGTGAAGTAGAAATAATGACCGAGATACCGTGTGAAGTAGAAATAATGACCGAGATACCAGGGCATCCTCATGTCTGTTAGCTTCTGGCTCTCCCTTTAAGTTATGCTGTCATAGCTAGTCTTGCCCGATTCCCTGCTTGCATTCACGCAAAATACATTGTCCTTAACCATTACGGGGCAATAAGCATACCCAATAATCTCCCCCTCTCCCTTTCTGTCAAGGTACACATGATATTCCTGAAATACCAGAAATCCTGCCCCTTCTGCTCTCCGGACCTGCCTGATCCATCCTGAAGCCCTTCTTCTGGTTGGAGTGCTCATCAGTTGGAAGTCACATGCTGCTGCTGAGGATGGCCCCACACGGTGCAGCCTAAAGATCACGGAGATTGCTGAGAATGGTGCCACTTAAAATCCATAAAGATAGCTTTGGACCTCGATTCATATGAACAGTTATGCTATGCTCTGATGGCCAGGACTACAATTGCGATTATAGCCTCAGCACTGCAATTACCACAAACAGTTTTGCACTCAAGTCTCCATCAGTGACCAGTGGAGAAGTTCAACAAAACAGACTTCATGTAAAAACTGTACTGAATTTCCCTGCGTACACGACTGCACTATTTCACCATGTAGTATTAGTACATTTATAGAAGGGATTTATTTACATTCGCACTATCACACAGATGAGGACAGCTTCCCGTCTGAGTCTGGTTCCTCTCAAGGTTTCTTCCTCATATCGTCTCAGGGAGTTTTTCCACGCCACAGTCGCCTCTGGCTCGCTCATTAAGGATAAATTCATACATTTAAAATCTATATCCTGAATTTAATATATTTCTGTAAAGCTGCGTTGGGTCAATGCCCATTGTTAAAAGCGCTATATAAATAACACTGAACTGAACAGAAATAATGTATAGGAGTTACTGTGTGACGCGAACAACTATAAAACGGAAATAATAACCATTGAAAACAGAAATTGTGAAATAATTTCAGACAGCGGCAGGTTAAAACTGACTGAATGGTAGGTTTTTATTAGCATGTTGGAAAAACTGATGTTGATAAGTTAAGGACAGCTGCGTCGAAACATAACCGGCACACGGACATTTATTGCATCAGGCTTCGTTTTTTTTTTTTCTTTTTTTTTTTTTGCTCGTGTGCAGAAATAAGATGAACCCGTGCAGAGAACCCCAGCAGGCACATCCTCAGCCTGCCCTCCTGTCACATGACCAGTAAAAGGACGCAGCGTGAGCTACAGCAGCAAGCAGCGAGGTCATGATTTCAGAAAGCCAGGCAAATGGGCTGACTGGGACGCGATTCAGTGTCAGTTCTGGTTCTGCTTCCAGGAAGCCGGGTCAGGGTTCACTGTATGCTGGAGTTTCAATTTGTACACAGAGTCAACGAGTGTGTTGGGGGTCACGGCGATGCAGTCGATTTAAACGGTGTGTGTGTGTGTGTATGTATATATGTATGTATGTATGTATGTATGTATGAGGTGAGGTGCTTCACAGGTAGCCTTCTTTCTGAAACTGCTCCTGCAGGATGTTCTTGTACTCGTCAAAGCCACCGTCGATGCGCTGCACTCGGCCCGCGTCACACACCCAAAGCTCCTTACATACCAGCCGGATGAGGCGCTCGTCGTGCGAGACCAACACGACACCACCCTGGGGGGGAGACACAGAGAGACACAGAGAGACACACACAGAGAGAGAGAGAGAGAGAGAGAGACACAGACAGACAGACACAGAGAGAGACACACACACACAGAGAGACACACACACAGGGAGAGAGAGACAGAGACACACACACAGAGACACAGAGATAGAGACACAGAGAAAGAGAAAGAGAGAGACACACAGAGAGAGAGACACACACAGACACAGAGAGAGAGAGAGACACACAGGGAGACACAGAGAGAGAGAGAGAGAGAGAGAGAGAGAGAGAGAGAGAGAGAGAGAGACACACACACACACACACACACACAGAGACAGTTACAGTGAGAGAGAGAGACAGACAGAGAGAGAGAGAGACAGTTACAGTGAGACAGAGAGAGAGACAGATGTTTTAATCCTTACTTCTAGGGTATTGCTTACACAATTGGGAAAAACGCATAGCTGTAAATAATCAGGTCTTAAATTCACATTATCGAGCACCAAAACGTTGACTCGACGCTGATCTCAAATGATTTCTCTGTAATGAAACAAGAACCCGTTCGCTCCAAACTCTACATAAACTAGAACTGGATTTAAATAAATAAATACAAATATTATAATAATAATAATAATAATAATAATAATAATGATGATCTTTGGAGTCAGCATAAAATATGCACTTACCTTGAACGTATTTAATGACTTGGCGAGGGCTTCGATGGTTTCCATGTCCAGGTGATTGGTCGGCTCATCGAGGATGTAGAAGTTGGGACTGAAAATCAGAGAGGAGCCGAGTTTGAAGAAGTAAATGGTTTCGAAATGTCCACCGTTTCAAAAAGAAATAAATCTTGTTTATGGGATAAGTTCGCTGCATAATTAACAGGTCGATGGTTTTATTTGGATCGCTACACAGGAAACACGACTGGCTGCACACACTGCTGAATTACCAAGGCATGGTCATCTGAGCGAAAGCTACACGGCTCTTCTGTCCTCCTGAAAGACTCGCCACGGGCCGCGTCGCCAACTCTCCGCTGATCCCGTACCGCCCCAGCTGACGCCTGTAGTCCTCCTCGGTCTGACCTGAACGCAACACGTGATCCATTAAATAAAGGGGAAAACCTGATTTAAGGTGGGAAAGGAAAAAAAAACAAAAAAAACATTTGGAAATGTGCTCATATTGAAATATTTGTGTTGCTGGTTTGTCGCTTGGTGCGGTGTTTTCGTTATTCCCGTGAGACGTTAGTGGTCGTGTGTCGCTCTGATGTCGCAGGAGGACGCTTGACGTTTAGACGTATAGGAGGGAAAATTTCAAAACGTAAACGGTCTTCTCACCTCACCATTTCCCAGCAACGCCATATTAATGAGAAATCCAATGCTGAAATAGTGGAGACTGTATGTATGGGACTCGAAGTCCCAGAACGCAACGAAGGCGGAGCCTCAGCCAAAAACCACGAGAAAAGTCACATCATTAATGCTTTGGTTGTTGTACTGTACCGGGAAACTTGCTGAGAAGCAGCTCCACTGAGCAGACGTTGAGGTCCAGCTGGTCTACGTGGTGCTGACTGAAATAACCAATCTTCAAGTTTCTGTTGGGAAATGAGCAAACAGCCTTGTGTGTTTAAAAAAAAACAAAAAAAACCTTCTTATTAGTGTAGAGTTTTAGCATTTAAAACAAGTCTGGTCTTTTCATCTGAAAGTAATAGCTTGCTTGTGGTGCCTCACCTGTGGGCGTGTCTGGTGCCGCTCACGGGTGTGAGGTCGCCCATCAGCAGCTTCAGTAGCGTGGACTTACCCGCTCCGTTCTCACCTACCTGCACAACACAAACGACACGGTCAAAAGCCACGCTGTGCTGCTTAACAAATCCCGAAATGGCCGTCGGCGTTAGTCGCCGACCCGCGGCTTTGTCTTTATAGTTTAACCACGTACGATGCAGATCCGGGAGTCGAGATCGGCGGAGACGCAGAGGCCGCTGAACAGCCGCTGCTCGGGCGTGTAGTAAAACTCCACCTCGTCTAACTGCAGGATGGGAGGAGAAAGCTTCTCGAAATTATCTGGGAACCTGCCGAACAAGAACACCTCTGTGAAACACTGGTGTCTTTACACGAGGACGTCGAGCACGCCCGGACGTCCGGGAAAAACTTAAAAGGATTCGTTACGAGTTGAGCTGCAGGATCAGGTGCAGGGAGAATTTTAAACTGCCCCAAGCATTTGTGATGGACCAAACCAAACGAGGATTTGCCAGGACACGACAGAGGGACAGAGAGGAGGAGGAGAGAGAGAGAGAGAGAGAGAGAGAGAGAATGCACATCTTGCAGAATTAAACTGGAAGTTATAGGATGAAAGATTTTTCTAGTGTTTCAGTTCACCCAAAAATACCATTTAAGTGTCAGCTGAACACATTTTTTTCCCCTCCAGCATCCAAAGCTCATGTTTATTGTTTTGTTGATTAAATACTTTTCTGAGCCCCCCCCCGGCAATTAAACATTTAAAAATTACATACGCTCCATATTTGGTTGAAGAAGGAAGATGAAAGAAAGGAGACAGAAGAAAAAGAAAGAAGAAGAAAAAGATTTCCAGAGCTCAAAGACACTTTACAACAGCAATACAATAATACATAAGCAATAAACAATCATGGACAAACACAAAATGTGAAAAACAATGAACATATGAAAACAATGAATATATAATAAAATCACACTGTTATATATATATATATTATAAAAATAAAACACCTATGCTAGAAAACCAGTAAGCTATATATTTTTATTATTTTGTTCCATTTCCCAATTTTTCCTTCCCCTCAAATTAACCAAGGACATTTTATTAGTCAGCTCTCAAAGTCCAAAAGCAGCATGAAATTAATACTTTTGGTTCGTTTGCTATTTGGAAAAATAAACAGAGAAATAAATATGTGAATACAAATTATTATTATTATTATTATTATTATTAAATGTTGGGGCACGTCAAATTTATTATGTTTTTTTTTAATGTTGGGGCACGTTGAATTTATTATTATAAAAAAAAATTTAATGTTGGGGCACGTCGAATTTATTATTATTATAATTTTTTTTTAATGTTGGGGCACGTCGAATTTATTATTATTATTATTTTTTTAATGTTGGGGCACGTCGAATTTATTATTAATTTTTTTTTAAATGTTGGGGCACGTCGAATTTATTGTTATTATTAATTTTTTTTTAAATGTTGGGGCACGTCGAATTTATTATTATTATTAATTTTTTTTTTAAATGTTGGGGCACGTCAAATTTACTATTATTATAGTTTTTTTTTTAAATGTTGGGGCACGTCGAATTTACTATTATTATAATTTTTTTTAAAATGTTGGGGCACATCGAATTTATTATTATTAGAAAACAATTTTTTTTTTAAATGTTGGGGCACGTCGAATTTATTATTATTAATTTTTTTAAAATGTTGGGGCACATCAAATTTATTATTATTTAAAAACAAACAAGCTGTGCACTCTGGATAATGGGAATTGCTCAGCGCATCCTTCATGCAGAACCCACCGTAACATGACTTCAGTCTCCTTTTCTAAAGGCTTAAGTTCAGGGCTGTTAAAAGGGAAAAAACCAGAACAGGTCAGTGACGTGGAAGAAACCTGATGCTGTATTGTATAAAGATGGAGGATGTAGACGTCTCACTTACAGTTTCTCTAAAAGCTTCAGTTTGCTCTGCACCTGTGCAGCTCTGTTGGCGTTGTACCTGAACCTGTCGATGAACACCTGGTTCACACAGATAAACACCACCGTCAGGACATTTCTGAATGTGAATAAAACAAACACCGTCTGACTCGGTCTGCTCGATTATTAATTATTAACACTGTGACGTTAAGTCCAAGTGAAGTGCTGCGAAACGTGCAGCGTCACATGACGCGTTTCGGCGAAAACGGGTCGTCAGGGCGGGACGTAGAGTGTCGCCGCCGCTTTTTTAAACAGCCAATAGCGTTTAGCTTCGGGACATGAGCCCGAGCAATAAAGTGAACGAGTTTAAGCTATTTCCTTCGTCACCAACTTACAGAGACACGGTTACGACCCGCGCTTGCTCAAATGATTCCTCTTGCTCAACGCTCCAGACTCTACAGAGCATTCGATCGGACAGGAAACGTAGCAGAGTGCAGAACCACGTCGCGAAAACTGTTGATCCGTGTCGGTGGTAGAGAGAGACTACATTTCGAACGTGTGTACCTTTTAAATGCGAATTCCGTCATTGTTAGTGGAACACACGAGCTTAGAGATCACCTTAATGTTTGTCACAAAACTTCAATTCTGATTTCATGGGGACTTCAAACGTAAAAGTTTAGTTCGTTCAAATTAATATGAAAGTAATACAATTGTTAAAAAACGTCACATTTGAACCATTGGTATTGAAATTAAAACGGTGTGTGTGTGTGTGTGTTTATACCTGTATATGTTCTCTGTACTGTAACTGAGCCTCGTACTCCCGTTGCTGGTTCTTCAGTCGGTCCTCTTTCGTTTTGATGAAGTTCTCGTAATCGCCACGGTAACTGTCCAGACGCTGTGAGTGCAGGTGGATGATGTCGGTTGCAACGGCGTTCAGGAAGTTCCGATCGTGAGACACCACGAGGATGGTGGACTGCCACGTCTGGGGTCATACAGAGACCCACACACACACACACACACACACACACACACACACTATATTTACACAGCTGGTGTGGAATACTCTGTTCTGTTTTGTTACAGTGCCAGAAATCACAACCCACCATTATTAAAGTTATGTTCTTATATATACACTCATCAGCCTAATTGACTATTTGCTCGAATCCAAAACTGAAAAAGAAGTAGGTCTATAAACGACACCCTGGACCTCATGGGCTGTGTCGTTAGAACGCTCACGAATACAGAAATAGGAACTACAACGCCGACTTTAAATAACTTTATTAAATACTGAGCCTAATGGTGGAATAGTTTTAATGATGCTCATTAAAGAAACAGCATTACGTGCAAAGTAACCCACGCCATTGTCCATACGAAGTCACGCATCATTTACCTGTAAATAATTCTCTAACCACAGAATGGCTCGGACGTCCAACATGTTCGTGGGCTCTGATGGGGAAACCAATCGGCGCTGTTAGATGAAGAAGTTATTCGGTTCATATGCTGCAAGTTTGTTTCCAGAGAAATCGGATTTACTCACCGTCAAGTAACAAAAGGTCAGGCCTGATAACCAGCAGAAACACAACACAGGAAGTCTTAGTACAAGCCAAGAACAATCCATTTTATTTATATATAAATATATATTTATATATAAATAAAATATACACACATCTATATATATACACACATAAAAAATGAACGTGTGGGTGAGAAATGATTTCCCACTCTCTGTAACGATGTTTAGAAGAACATGACATATTATGGGATGTTGTGGGGGAAAAAAACCATTGTTCATTCAGACATTTATTATAATTGACCGTTTACTTATTTATTTTTTTAAGTAGTGCAATAATGTCTTCCAGAGCAACATAAAGCGTTCACCTCCGACATCTAATATTTTAAAATAAAAAAAGAATTTAAAATAAATAATAATAAAAAAAAAAAGTACCAATTAATCTCTGGAGCATATCTTGAAGAATATTAAAATTTTCAGTTTTGCTCCACACACACACACACACACACACACACACACACACACACACACACACACACACACACACAGCATAATCCATCATCTTAAGCACTATTATTACATTCCACAATGTCACTATTTGCCATAACAAACGTTTGAAGGATGTTATTTAAGGATTTGGTGATGCAAAACAAGAAAGCTAAAATCACAGTACGGCACTCTCCAGTCCTGATTTCATTATTCAAATTTTTACTCATGCTGTTTTTCCTCGTAAAAAACACACTACAGACACTTTTATAATAAATGAGATGTTCTCACCTTGCAAACAGAGCTCGCGCTAACGCTAATCTCATTCTCCAACCACCAGAAAACTCTCTGTGGAGAAAACAGACATTAGCGAACACTGGGATGAACATAAGAAAGAAAAAAAAATGCACTGCATCATCATGGATTAGCGTAGCATTATTTGTAAATGTTTAAAGCGTCCTGTTGCATTTCTGGGCCAGAAAAAAAGCAAAAAGAAGTCTTAAATAAAGGAAATATCTTATCTACTGCATGACAACTTCCCAAACAAATCCCTTTTTACCCCCCTAAAGGTCCTGTAAAGTTCTGGGCTTACAGTGTGTCAAGAAACACTGTAAAATGTTACAGACGGCTGCTTTAAATCAACACTTCGGCTAAACGGGTCACTCACTTGGTCGGCTGCTGTTGCATTTTGGGGGAAAATCCTAAACCTGCGAGGATGACTGAAGCTCTGAGGAAGCGGACAGGAAACAAAAACAAACAATCTCATTAGACACACACAAGCGAATCTACTGCTGAAGTTTCCATCCTAAATTAAACTGAGCTACAAAGCAACGTCCTGAGAGTTTACCTGGCTGGCGCTTTGTCCGCCTCGATTTCTTCCAGTTTGGCGTAAATTTCCGACAGACGCACGCTTTCGGTCCCCTCGGCTCTACAAAGCGAAAAGTCACAACACCAAGCAGAGATTTCCATAAGCTATAAATATACTAAAAAAAAAAAGAATCAATCCGAACAAAAGGATTGATAACACACGTGATAAAATAATAACACGCACGCACGTGTGGAAAGGCCCCGTATGAATGAAGAGTTCCTCATCCGTGTTAAGCGATTACTCACGTTCCGTTGGCGATGTGTGCGTTGAGCGAGCGTTCCTCGGCGAGCAGCTCCTCTCGGACCGTGTCGCTCTCCAGCACGCTCTGCAGCGCCGCCGTGTCGTCTCCTGCCACCTCCTGCTCCACGTGCAGGATGGAGATGTGGGCCGGAACGCGCAGGCTGCGACTCGCCAGCATCTTCAGCAGCGTGGTCTTACCCAGGCCGTTCCTCCCGATCAGACCGTACCTGCGACCGCTCGCCAGACACAGCTCTGCTCCCTGCAGCAGAGACCTGCGGAGACCAAGAGTCACCCTGGTGCTGTGTGCAGGTAATGACTTTTTAAGCTGTTCTGGTTCGATGTGATTGTCGTGTTGAGTCTTTATACTGCATCGTTGACTCCGCCTCTAAATGCGTGTATACAAACGAAACCAAGACTCGCCTCTCTCCAAACGACACGTCGAAGTTTTCTATCCGGATGTCGTAGCTGCGGTTCTTCCCGGACATGTCCACACGGTTCTCCTTCTTACTGCTAGCCTGGCTGGCTGAGGCCTCCTCCAGGACCCTGGGGGGATATTCACAGCGTAGTTATGAATAATGCATGCATCCTTACCAGATCATTTATTAAACCAATTCATTCGCTCGACCGTAAATTTAGCACCACGTTCCCTTCAGGAGACTGTTCCGTATCCGGCTCCTGTTAAAAAGGGACGAGGAAGTTTGAGCTGTGTGCACGTGTTAAACGTGACCGCCGCGAAACCTTCGAGACGATTATAGCGCGTTATACGATCATTTCAATTAAAGAGCGGATAGGGAGGGAGCGTGCGGCTGAAATATCATATCACATCGTATCATATATCATACATCACGATACTTTTAACGCACGACACGTTTCATGATAGTCAGGTTTTAATGGCTTCGTGTTAAACAATTCATTATTGAAATCTTAGGGGTTGGGGGGGATGGGGAAAATGTATATGCATCACAATAATTTTCTCTCAATCTCTCTCTCTGTCTCACTCACTCAGTCTCTCTCTGTCAGCCCCTCTCTCAATCTCTCTCTCAGTCTCACACCCACTCACTCTCGCGCACCCACTCTCTCAGTCTCACTCTCTCTCTCAGTCTCACTCTCTCTCTCAGTCTCACTCTATCTCTCTCTCTCTATTCAGTCCATACAGGACTTCCTGGAGGTTTTATTTTTTTGTGATCGTTACAGCCAAAAATGCTTGATTTCTTTTTTAAATGTGTGATGCAACTTTTTTTTATTC